>NC_079519.1:15972869-16029376 GCF_000801105.2 Raphanus sativus
CTAAGTCGTCTGGACGTAGAAGACTTTCCAGTCGACTTAATAGTTAAGTCGTCTGCTAAGTCTTCTACGCAGAAGAATTTCTAATAGTTAAGTCGTTTGACATGTATTATTTTGTTATGCAGCATATGGATGCTTGGATTAATGTGCTGAGGAAGAGGTACCATGCTAATCCGGAAATGTTCAGGAGCGAGAGAATTTGCTTCCTTGATCATCTCTTTTCTCGACATTGGAGGAAAAACTACGACGATTTTAAGGCTGATAAACCCGACTTCAGAGGTCTAGGAAGAAGACTCCCTGGTGGTGCCTGGAATTATTATAGTGGAAAAAACCATCATTTTGCAGATCTATGAAGGTTTGGGGAAGGATATTGACAATATCTATGCGCCAGTGAATTACGATGACTGTCATTGGATCTCGATTCCTGAGAGGCGCATAGTGGTTTTTGACAGCGATCATTCCTGTATTGCCCCAGCAGACCTCGATGTGATAATGGAGCCTTTTTGCCACATGGTCCCCTACTTGCTATATGAGTGCTCCTCCATCGAAGAACGTGAAACAATGCTCCTGGAGCCATACACATATGAAAGACCGGTCTTACCAAAGTCAAAATCTGGTGATTGTGGCGTGTATGCTCTAAAGTTCATTGAAGTTCATTCTTTGGGGTTGCCATTTTCTCCAAAAGACTTTGCCCAAAGCAACAGTAAGAATATGAGGGAGACGATGGCGGTGGATGTATTTAGAGAGATTCCAAACGCGCATTACTTTAACAACACGGACAATGATGATTACCTGGAGACGTATGCACCTCAAGTTTGAGTTACGGATTAGGGTTTAGACTAGGGTGATTGTGAATATTTGAAGGTGATTGTGTGTATGAACTTGATTGTATGTATTTAAGGATTGTGAATATTTGAAGGTGATTGTGTGTATGAACTTGATTGCATGTATTTAAGTCTTGTGAATATTTGAAGGTTTAATATATATTTGAAGTCGTCTGGAAGGACTTAATTATAAGTCGTCTGGAAGGTCTTCCAGCCAGAAGACATTCCAGATGACTTAACTATAAGTCGTCTGGAAGGTCTTCCAGCTAGAAGACTCTCCAGGCGACTTAACTATAAGTCGTCTGGAATGTTTTCCAGCTAGAAGACTCTCCCGGCGACATTTCTATAAGGTCCGTGCACAGAAGACATTCCAGACGACTTATAGTTAAGTCGTCTGGAAGGTCTTCCAGCTATAAGTCGTCTGGAAGGTCTTCCAGCCAGAAGACTCTCCAGGCGACTTAATTATAAGTCTTCTGGAATGTCTTTTGTGCACGGACCTTATAGAAAAGTCGTCTGGAATGTCTTCTGTGCACGGACACATAAGGTCATAACACAGAAAAGGTCATAACACATAAGGTCATAACACAGAAAAGGTCATAACACATAAGTTCATAACACATAAGGTCATAACACATAAGTTCATAACACATAAGGTCAAAACACATAAGTTCATAACACAGAAAAGGTCATAACACATAAGTTCGTCTGGCAGACTTAATTGAAGATCTTCTGGGTTAGACGACTGACTAGACGACTAACTTAAAGGTCGTCTGGGTTAGACGACTTACATTGTGGTTTCGTATGGCCGGTTTCTTTGCAGTTTGAGCATCTATAAGCCCTGTGTTTCTTCCGGGGTTTGCTTGCTCTCATCCTGGATAGCTCTAACCAAGATTGCCATCTTGATTTCTTTTGTCTTCCCGGACCACGCTTTACATCTGGAGGAAAGCATGTGCGTGCCTCAACCGCTTGTCGATTACAAGGATATATATTCTCTGAGTATCCTGCAAACAAATAATTCTTTGAGTACACTGGAGATACAAGTGTGTCGATATGCACACCAGCAAGTGTTCCAGCTGCTATAGCATTAGAGCAAGGTATTTTCTCCACTCCATAGACACCACAATCACACTTTCCATGTTCCAAATCAACCACACAGTCCATTTTGCCACCTTTCACAAAGAATTTCCATCCATCAATTGGTTGGGCCCTCATCTTATCCGCTATCTCTGACCGAACAGCAAGCAAGTATTCAACACCCCGACTATTTTGAGTTGGGAGACTCAATGCATCGTCTCTCCTTTTCCAAAACCACCTTCCTAGCTTCTCCCTTATGAACTACAACAGGAAGTCAATCGGAAATCCCCTAGCTCGCTTCAGTGCGGAATTAATAGACTCAGCGATGTTGCTCGTTTTTATGTTGTACCTGTCTCCCGTACAGTAAACCCTTGACCATAGGCTAACGTCTGCATTCACCAAATAAGTTGCAAGGTCCGGGTTTGCACTCCGTATCTCAGCCATGTACCGGTCAAAATCTGAAACCGTGTGAGCATAAGCAGCACCTTTCACCAAGTACAAAAGATGTCTCCCTTTATAAGTTTTGACAATGTTTTCTTGAAGGTGATAATAACATATTCCTCGGGTTGCCCAAGGAAACACCTTATCACACGCACTTTTAATTGCCTCGTGCCGGTCAGACACTATCACCAGAGGAGAATCATGGGATATACAACTAGCCAATTTTGTGAAAAACCATTCCCAAGAAGGTCCATCTTCAGCATCTACGATCCCAAAAGCCAATGGAAATATCTGAAAATGCCCATCTTGTGCCGCTGCAACTAACATAACACCTCCATACTTCCCACTTAGGTGAGTCCCATCCACCACAATGACCCTTCTCTGATACTTAAAACCTTTGATAGAAGCTCCAAAGGAGATAAATAGATACTTAAATCGGTTCAGAGAATCGAGTTCTATAGCTGTGATAGAATCTGGATTTGCTAAGGAGACTTGCTCGAGATATGATGGCAGTCGCGAATACCCATCTTCTGCTGATCCTCTCACCAACATTTGTGCATATAACAGTGCTCTGTATGAAGTGGTGTAATTAAGCGTCATACCAAACATGTTCTTCATAGCATCAGTGATATGCTGCGGATTTAACCCATCAATGATTCCAACACGATCAATGAAAAGCCGAGCAACATACTTCGGAGTACAATGTTTCCGCTGAGCGATTCTATCTCCCACTGAGCATGTATGAGCTTGCACATACTTTGTTACCCAAAACGTGTTTGTCCCATGTTTCACACTCGCTCTGAGCCTCCATCCACAACCACTAACCCGACATATTGCCACAATGAGAGTTTTCGATGACTTGTATATTCTGAAGGTGAATCCACGCCTCACTGCTGTCAACCGCACCTCTGAAACCAATGCATCCTTGCTAACGAAACTCTGGTTGACATGTAGCTTGTCTCTTTGAAATCTTTCTCCTTCAATAGCATATGTTTCTTTGAAATCTTCAAAACACATATCATCTTCTTCTGAGTCCTCATCTTTGACCTTTCCATAAACACTGTAATTCTAACCATCCTCGACCGCTTCAGCAACATCACAGATATCAGCATCCTCCTCTCCATCATCCTCCTCCCCATCATCCACCTCCTCATCCTGCTCCTCCCTATCATCCTCCTCCCCATCATCCTCCTCGCCATCATCCTCCTCCCCACCAGCTTCATTAACTTCTTCCCTTTCCTCTGAAACCGTTCTCATCTTGCTACGGCTTCTCATCTTGCTACGGCTTGATACACAAAGCCGTACTCCGTGCGTTTTGGTTATCTCGAGCAAGTATCCAACTTGTCTATCACTTGTAACATGAATAGGAGGGGTATCTGGAGCCATATCTTGCATCATTGCTTCTGGTTCTGAGTAACTTATCTCCACAGACTCTATGCTCATATCCAAGTTAAAATCTTCTTCAGCCATTGCAACAAGTTCAGCATGTGCCGAACCTTCACTCAAAAAAAACATTCTCGCTCCTTTGGAATCATTAACCACAAAATCCCAGCAGTCATCTTTCCACAACCATTCTCCATACACTGCAGGTAACCGACGTATCATCTGCAAAAAATCAAAAATAAAAACACATTAGCTAGAAACTTTGATTAACATGAAGTGATGTTGGTAAACTCTTAAATATCACCAATTATGTTATAAATTTAATTCAGTAGCTCTAATATTGATTAATATACATGAATTAATAAGAAAATGTAAAAAAATCTTTATAGTTTTGGAGAAAATGAAAGTTTACTAAACATTGACGCAGACGACTTACTGGTAAGTCGTCTGGAATACTTAGACGACTTACAAGTAAGTCGTCCGAAGAGGTCATTTTGGCAATTGACTTTAAGCTGGACGACTTACAAGTAAGTCGTCCAGTTTTGTTTGTTAAAAAAAAAACACCAGACGACTTACTTGTAAGTCGTCTCGGATAAACGGGTTACTTTTGCATTTGTCTGAATTGTGTCAGAAAAATTGACTTTTCTTAGACGACTTACTAGTAAGTCGTCTCTGGGAAAACAAAAAACACAATATTTTATTAAAACGAGATGACTTACTTGTAAGTCGTCTCATGTTAGTTTAAAATTCGAAAATAAAACTAAAATTTTTATTTTTTACAGACGACTTAAACGGAAGTCATCCAGATAGACGACTTACACGGAAGTCGTCTGAGATAAGCAAGGTTTGACCAGAATCTCAGAATAAAATCTGGACGACTTTACTTATCCTGGACGACCTTCAAGTAAGTCTTCTGACTGGACGTCCTTCAAGTAAGTCGTCTGGGACAAAAATAAATATTTAAGTTGTTTTTCCAATTGCAAAACTAACCTGAGACGACTTACTGGTAAGTCGTCTAGCTTTAATAAAATATTGATTTTTTTGGTTTCCCCAGAGACGACTTACTAGTAAGTCGTCTGGGAAAAGTCAAATATCTGACACAATTCGGTCAAATGCAAAAGTAACCCGTTTATTTTCTAAACAAAAAAAGATGGACGACTTACAAGTAAGTCGTCTCTTTGTCCAGAAGACTTAACCGTAAGTCTTCTACAGCCAGACGACTTACAGGTAAGTCTTCTAAGCGGGCAGATCTCGAAATTTTTCCAATTTCATACGTTAAATTAGTGAAATGACTTCCTTACGACACATAAGTCTTCTCCAAACACCCAGAACCTTAAACGAGAGTAACCCACCAAGAATAGTAAGCTTGAATGTCTCTATCAACCAAAAAAAATTTAAAATCAAAAGCTTGAGTTTTTTGGATGAATATGGAGACAAAGTGAAAGAGATGTTGTTTTCAGTTCATAACAATTGAGAGAGAGACAGTAAATCGATTTTAGGTGCATTAACAGCTTCAAATTGGTGTTCATGGTAGTTGGGGTATTGAAGGCGATGGCAATCTTGTAAATACTTGAAGATGATGAGGCTGAGAGAGTAAAATGGCCATTTTCGAAAAACATAAAAAAAAAAATTAATGGCATTTTCGTAAATACTGTGAACATGTGGGGTGAATAGGGCAAAAGAAGATAAAAAAAAAGAGGTTACTTTTGTATTTGACTTTGAGTTTTGAGTCAATTTTGCAAAAAGCCCATCATTTCAAGCTCTACCCATCTTCTTTTCATCATCCCAAAACCCAAAGATACCACTTTCATCACTCACCCAATGAACACTCTTCTTTTTCTTATTCTAACCAACTAGGGACTCTTATTCACCTTTTACAACACTTAGCTCTGACTCTTTATCTTTTTCCTTCCCACCATCTCATTGAATCTTTTTTTTTTCTCTTTTTTTTTTTTGGGGGGGGGGGGGAAGGTTCCATTAGACACAATCTAGAGTTTTCTTTTCTTTCCTTTGGTCCCTAGGGTTCTTCTTTTCTTTTGTTCAACTTTCTCATCTTTCTCACTTCCCAAACCCAAGATATCAATCTTTAGAATATACAAACCCTCTCACCATCCTGGATGCTAGCTCAAATGAGGTCCTAATGCTAGCCAAAGATAACAACAAACCATTGTCGCTCCTAATACTCTCAAGATTTTGCACATGTCAAGCTTTCACAAAAAGGCCTCACTCAATCAAATCAATGTTGGCTTCAATGAATGGTAAGGGTAAAAGGGCATGGGAGTGCCATTTGAGTTAACAAAGAATAGTGCAATGGATAAGATAACCCTAATGTGTATGAGATCCATGACTAAGTATGCAAGTGCCCATATGCAAGAGAGATTAAGTTCATTAAGTTCAAGTTCAAATTGGAGTTGGCTTTCAAGAGCAATGTCAATATCAAGCAAGCAACATGTTTCAAGAAGAGTTTTCAAGGCTCGGAACTTACAAGCTTTTTCAAGAGATGCTCAAGCTACTTGATATGTTTAGCTAGGGTGTCAAATTGAACTCTAGATATGTATCCTTTACAAGGTTTGCTCCCAATGCATGAATGCAAACTAAATGCTTCTAGACTCAATCCTAAAGAAGCAAATGATGCAACTAAATGATTCTTTTTGTGATTTTCAAAGATTTCAAAATTTTTTTTTAATGCAATAAGTATTCACAATGCAAATGCATGAGACTCAAGATGACAAGAAAACAAAGTAGAACACAAGGTGAGATGGTAGACTCTCCCCCAAACTTACTTCACACAGTCCCTTGTGTGAGAGTAAGCTCAAAGAAGAGATTTAAGGAAAAGAAATAAACATGATAACTAAATATTTACAAGGCTGGAGTGGCAATTACAATGAAGTTATTGGCTGAATTGGGTGGTAGAAGACCCTTGGCCTCAGATTTGTTCCACCGGGGGAGATGGAGAGAGGCTGAAGCGGAGAAGTGAAGGCGGGTGTCTAGAGTCACAATGCTTGGCCACCTCTCTTCTCTTGTCTATAACTAGACCCAACCTGAAAAATCTCAACAACTCTTATCAAACAACTTAAAAAGAAAGAAAGATAAAGAAATATATACAAAGGATAAACATGGGACTTCCTCCCAAGTGAGCTTGTTTTAAGTCTCTAGCTTGACTTTGTGTGCTTGCTAATCATAAGTATCAAAAGGCTGAGCCAATGCACCTTTGGTCCTTCTCCTAAAAGAACAAGGAACCAAGCATGCAAAGGAGCACACTACTGTCCATAGAAAATAGACAAATTTTTCATCAAAGAGCTTCACTATAGATGAATCATGAAATATGAGATGCTCTTTGATGTTCAAATAGTCATGAGAATCAAAGGCATTTGGTAGAAAGATAAAGTCAACTACAGGTTTTAGTCAACTCTATCTCCTTCAACTGAATAATACACAATGTTCACATTCTCATGATCATTTTTTACAAGGGGGTTTTCTATCTCAAGCAAAAGCTTATCCACATCAAGTTCATCCCCTAAATCATCAAGTTCAAGAAGAGGTCTAGGTTCATTAAGAATAAAAAACTCAGATTCGAGATCAAATGAGGCATATAGATAACTCTTGTCAAAACAATCTTCAATATGATCTCTAACAAGCTTTTCTAATCTCACCTTTGACAACAAATCTCTTTGGAAAAGTATGCTAAAAGCATTGAAGAGTTGGTTCAGGCATTTCATCGAACACCTCTCGGGCGTGAAAGCCTAGAGATCTATTTTAGTATGATTAAGACTAAAATATTATTTAGAACCCTCAACAAGCAAAGAAATAAGTAAAACTAACACTAAACACCCTAGTTCTTCACTAATCACCCTTAATCACCCTAGCCCATGAATTTAAAGTATGTCTACTCTCTAATCTCCATGAAAAACATTAAATCTATATGAGATTCAAGGCTAATCATGTTTATGAGAAGGATAAACAATATATAAGATTAAGATTGCAAAAACCCTTAGATTGATAAAAGATCTAAGTTTTACAAAAGGAGGCAAAGTCTAGAGAGAAAATGAGATAAAACTAGGGTTTTTAGGTCTACAAATATATATAGATGAGGCCAAAATCGTCCTGGTTTACTCAGATTAAACCGGTCAAACCGGCACTAAACCGGTCAACTAAATAAAATCAGGTTATTTTTCTTCTCTTGTGCCGGTGTTACTCAACCCGTTCCCTATCACCCGGTCCTTTCTTGTGAAAATAATTACGAGCGGGTTGTTCACCCCGGTGGGTTCTACCCGGTCTTGAGCTCTCACCTCTGCCTTGAATCAACTTCGTCTTCTTCTCAGCTTCACCATCTCGTGGGAATCAAGCCCACGTTAAAGCACCGGTGCTCAGCTGCTCGTCATCTCCGCCACGGCTCCAAGTCGGAGTCTTCCTCCACGCAAAGCTTCTTCGTTTCTTCTGGTCACGGGCTTCTCCACCGTGAAACAAGCTTCTCCGTCGGGTACAGACCAATCGAGAGCTCCAGTCGTCGTCTCCCTCAGACATGAACCTTCGCGAGCCTCACCACGACCAACCTTCATCCACGGCGCGTTAAGTCTACAGATCGGAGCTGTTGTCTCGTCGTCTCCATCATAGCCCACAGCCGCACAAGCTCATCCATTGTGATAACACAATCCGAGCCTTCTTATATGTCACTGGAATTGAACCTCGTCGCTGCCATCTTCAGATCGTAGATCGTGAAGCTCGTGAGCTCCAATGGTGATCTTTTGGTTATTTGCAGAACAGGTCCCCGGAGTCTTGATTATTCACGCATTGGCCCCAAGTCTTTTGGATTTGCACAATAGACCTCCCGGAATTGCAGAATAGTCCCTGCATTCTCGTGGTCTTTTATTTCTGCCCCAAACTTTGTAATTTGCTCAGATAACCTCTCAAATTGACACCAAATATTCCAGTTGTGCACTCCAGCCCCTATGATATGCAAATGGACAAATGTATGCACTATATACATATAAATGCAACCTAAAATAACTTATATGAACTAAAATGGCATACTAAAAACATATAAAACCATGAGATATCAACTTCCCCACACTAGACCTTTACTTGTCCACAAGTAAACCACAAGTAAACATTCAAGATCAATCAAAGAGGAGAGTTTGAAATTGAGAGCTTATAACCAAAAGAACCACTTTCTAGCATTCAATATGACATCCTAAAAGAAACATAGCAAATAGCAAGATCAAACACTTTTATTACACTTTGGCTTCTCAAGCCCTATCAAGACTCTTATGCCTTTACACGAATTACAATGCCCATCAATCAACAAGTCTTTAGACCAACTCTCACATTCATTCAAACAAATATACAAGGTGAATTCTTGCAAATGGAGACTTGATCTCAATCATTTGGTTTGATGAGTGAAAATGGTTTAATGTGAAAGAAGAGAGGGTTTCAAATGCATTTACAAGGTGACTTACACTCAAAAATAGGAGCAAGATCATTATGCAAAATTTATCAAAGAAAAGGAGCAATTCATGCATACAATGATTTGTTCTCATCATTCTACCCCTTTCCTAAATCATTTCAAGCTCTATCCATCTTCTTTTCATCATCCCAAAACCCAAAGATACCACTTTCATCACTCACCCAATGAACACTCTTCTTTTTCTTATTCTAACCAACTAGGGACTCTTATTCACCTTTTACAACACTTAGCTCTGACTCTTTATCTTTTTCATTCCCACCATCTCATTGAATCTTTTCTTTTTATTTTTCTCTTTTTTTTTCTTTTGGGGGAAGGTTCCATTAGACACAATCTAGAGCTTTCTTTTTTTTCCTTTGGTCCCTAGGGTTCTTCTTTTCTTTTGTTCAACTTTCTCATCTTTCTCACTTCCCAAACCCAAGATATCAATCTTTAGAATATACAAACCCTCTCACCATCTTAGATGCTAGCTCAAATGAGGTCCTAATGCTAGCAAAAGATAAGAACAAACCATTGTCGCTCCTAATACTCTCAAGATTTTTCACATGTCAAGCTTTCACAAAAAGGCCTCACTCAAGCAAATCAATGTTGGCTTCAATGAATGGTAAGGGTTAAAGGGCATGGGAGTTCCATTTGGGTTAACAAAGAATGGTGCAATGGAATAAGATAACCCTAATGTGTATGAGATCCATGACTAAGTATGCAAGTACCCATATGCAAGAGAGATTAAGTTCATTAAGTTCAAGTTCAAATTGGAGTTGGCTTTCAAGAGCAATGTCAATATCAAGCAAGCAACATGTTTCAAGAAGAGTTTTCAAGGCTCGAAACTTACAAGCTTTTTCAAGAGATGCTCAAGCTACTTGATATATTTAGCTAGGGTGTCAAATTGAACTCTAGATATGTGTCCTTTACAAGGTTTGCTCCCAATGCATGAATGCAAACTAAATGCTTCTAGACTCAATCCTAAGGATGCAAATGATGCAACTAAATGATTCTTTTTGTGATTTTCAAAGATTTCAAATTTTTTTTTTAATGCAATAAGTATTCACAATGCAAATGCATGAGACTCAAGATGATAAGAAAACAAAATAGAACACAAGGTGAGATGGTAGACTCTCCCCCAAACTTACTTACACAGTCCCTTGTGTGAGAGTAAGCTCAAAGAAGAGATCTAAGGAAAATAAATAAACATGATAACTAAATATTTACAAGGCTGGAGTGGCAATTACAATGAAGTTATTGGCTGAATTGGGTGGTAGAGGACCCTTGGCCTCAGATTTGTTCCACCGGGGGAGACGGGGAGAGGCTGAAGCGGAGAAGTGAAGGCGGGTGTCTAGAGTCAAAATGTTTGGCCACCTCTCTTCGCTTGTTTATAACTAGACCCAACCTGAAAAATCTCAACTACTCTTATCAAACAACTTAAAAAGAAAGAAAGATAAAGAAATATATACAAAGGATAAACATGTTCCTCCCAAGTGAGCTTGTTTTAAGTCTCTAGCTTGACTTTGTATGCTTGCTAATCATAAGTATCAAAAGGCTGAGCCAATGCACCTTTGGTCCTTCTCCTACAAGAACAAGGAACCAAGCATGCAAAGGAGCACACTACTGTCCATAGAAAATAGACAGATTTTTCATCAAAGAGCTTCACTATAGATGAATCATGAAATATGAGATGCTCTTTGATGTTCAAATAGTCATGAGAATCAAATGCATTCGGTAGAAAGATAAAGTCAACTACAGGTTCAAACAAAGTCTTAACAAAGTAGTCAACTCTATCTCCTTCAACTGAATAATACACAATGTTCACATTCTCATGTTCATTTTTTACAAGGGTGTTTTCTATCTCAAGCAAAAGCTTATCCACATCAAGTTCATCCCCTAAATCATCAAGTTCAAGAAGAGGTCTAGGTCCATTAAGAATAAAAAACTCAGATTCGAGATCAAATGAAGCACATAGATAACTCTATTCAAAACAAGCTTCAATATGATCTCTAACAAGCTTTTCTAATCTCAACTCATCTACCTTCCTCGTTTCACATATCAGATTCATTTATGAGCACAAGAGAATCAAGATCATGGGCATTATTCTCACAACAAGGCAAGCAAATTTCCTCAAGTTGAAGTTTTAAAGTGGAAATTTATATACCTTCCAGCTGGAGTGGTGGAGTACAATACATTACCTCTTTAAGGTCATAGGCAACATTAACTCATACATTGTAACCTCCCTTCCTTCAAGCTCTGCTCGATCCTGAATAAGCTCCAACCGGATCCTTCGTGCTAGGGATGTCTTAGCCGACCCCGGGTACTCCTTCTGAAGCTCATATAAAATCACAAGTTATGCTGGTGTGAGTATACTTGCATCAAAGTCATCTTGAATGTGATATTCAAATGTGTCTTCCTCTTCTTGTGGCTTCTCATGGTAGCTTGAAGCCATCACTGCAAGAACAAAAGCTAGAACTAAAGGTTAGTAACTATACAAAAGCAAAACAAAGCAAGAAAATAAAGCTTAGTCTCAAGAAATATTGAAATCCTAATGACAAATCTAATAGTTCCCCGGCAACGGCGCCAATTTGATGCTAGGAGTTTTCAAAGCTCCCAAGTCAAATGATAGTATAAACGATTGTCGAACCCACAGAGAACTAGTGATCTATAGCACCAAGAATACACAAACTCCCCTAATCTAAGAAAATAGGAAGATGATGATTTTAACAAGCTAAAATCCTAGAAATATAAACAAGTTGATCTCAAATCCAAGCTAGAAACAAGTGCAAGAACTCAATCAAATGCTAAGGTGGATCCATGGGACAAGGGACTTGATTTTGGGTGACTAAGATCCAAACTAAAGTGGCAAGCTATCGATCAAACACTTTCCTTATGCCTAGACACTAAGCTAAACAAGCTCTATCTCTAGATGAATGTTCTTTTGGTAAAGCAACTCAAGCATCTAATCTCTTAGGTTGAATGTTACTAAAGCAAACATGGAGAACAAGTCTACTAGCAATCCTAACACTTTTGACAACAAATCTCTTTGGCAAAGTATGCTAAAAGCATTGAAGAGTTGGTTCAGGCATTTCATCGAACATCTCTCGGGCGTGAAAGCCTAGAGATCTATTTTAGTATGATCAAGACTAAAATACCATTGAGAACCCTCAACAAGCAAAGAAATAAGTAAAACTAACACTAAAAACCATAGATCTTCACTAATCACCCTTAATCACCCTAGCCCATGAATCCAAAGTATGTCTACTCTCTAATTTCCATGAAAAACTTTAAATCTATGTGAGATTCAAGGCTAATCATGTTTATGAGAAGGATAAACAAAATATAAGATGAAGATTGCAAAAATCCTTAGATTGATAAAAAAATCAAGTTTTACAAACGGAGGCAAAGTCTATAGAGAAAATGAGATAATACTAGGGTTTTTAGGTCTACAAATGTATATAGAGGAGTCCAAAATCGTCCTGGTTAACTCAGATTAAACCCTGTCAAACCGGGACTAAACCGGTCAACCAAATAAAATCAGGTTATTTTTGTTCTCTTGCGCCCGGGTTACTCAACCCGTTCCCTATCACCCGGTCCTTTCTTGTGAAATTAATTACGAGCGGGTTGTTCACCCAGGTGGGTTCTACCCGGTCTTGAGCTCTCACCTCCGCCTTGGATCAACTTCGTCTTCTTCTCAGCTTCACCATCTCGTCGGAATCAAGCCCACGTTAAAGCACCGGTGCTCTGCTGCTCGTCATCTCCGCCACGGCTCCAAGTCGGAGTCTTCCTCCACGCAAAGCTCCTTCGTTGCTTCTGGTCACGGGCTTCTCCACCGTGAAACAAGCTTCTCCGTCGGGTACAGACCAATCGAGAGCTCCAGTCGTCGTCTCCCTCAGCCATGAACCTTCGCGAGCCTCACCACGACCAAGCTTCATCCACGGCGCGTTAAGTCTACAGATCGGAGCCATTGTCTCGTCGTCTCCATCATAGCCCACAGCCGGACAAGCTCATCCATTGTGATAACACAATCCGAGCCTTCTTATATGTCACCGGAATCGAACCTCGTCGCTGCCATATTCAGATCGTAGATCGTGAAGCTCGTGAGCTCCGATGGTGATCTTTTGGTTATTTGCGGAACAGGTCCCCAGAGTCTTGGTTATTCACGCATTGGCCCCAAGTCTTTTGGATTTGCACAATAGACCTCCCGGAATTGCAGAATAGTCCCTGCATTCTCGTGGTCTTTTATTTCTGCCCCAAACTTTGTAATTTGCTCAGATAACCTCTCAAATTGACCCCAAATATTCCAATTGTGCACTCCAGCCCCTATGATATGCAAATGGACAAATGTATGCACTATATACATATAAATGCAACCTAAAATAACTTATATGAACTAAAATGGCATACTAAAAACAAATAAAACCATGAGATATCATATCACTTCTTCAGCGCCATAGACAAGTGAGAAAAGGGTCTCTTGTGTGGCCGTTTTCGGGGTAGTCCGATAGGCCCAGAGGACTCCGTGTAGTTCTTCTGCCCATCGCCCGTGAGAATCTTCTAGATGTTTTTGAGCATGTTCACCACTGTTTTGTTAGTGGACTCTGCTTGTCAGTTCGATTGAAGATGTATTGCTGCTGAGTATGAAAGCTTGATGTTCCAGCTCTTGCAAAATTTTCTGAAGTTGTAGTTTGTGAACTGGGGTCCATTGTCGGTAACGATTTCATGAGGGGTTCCAAAGCGCGTGATCACGTTTGTCTATAGGAACCTTCTGACTTGGAGATCCGTTATTTTGGCTAGTGCTTCAGCTTCTACCCACTTTGTGAAATAGTTTGTCACGACTAGGAGGAAGATCTTTTGCCCCGGCGCCATGATGAATTTTCCACGATATCCATGCCCCATTTTCGGAAGGGCCAAGGAGAGCTCAGGGACTTAAGGTTCTCTGGTGGAAGATTGGAGACCGGTGCATGCTTTTGGCATTGGTCGCAAAGTTTGGCTTGTCTGAGGGCATCCCTCGCCATTGTTGGCCAATAGTACCTGGCCCTTCTTGCTCTGAGAACCAAGCTTCTGCCGATAGAGTGGGTGCCGCATTCCCCTTCATGAAGCTCTTCTAGTATCCTTGCGGCTTCTCTGGGGGTGAGACATCGCAGGTAGGGTCCTGAGAAGGACCTTCTGTATAGTTTCCCTTCGGAAAGACAATATATGGCTGCTTGCCTTCTTATCTTCCGGCTTTCATATCGGTCCACAGGTAGGACGTCGTCCCCGAGATAGTTAGTGATATGAGTTATCCAGGTCACTCCTTTGTCTAGTACAGATACTTCTTCCGGTTCTGATTCTTTCTCTGTTGTTGGCCATTGAAGCACCAGCAGTGGGATGCTCATGTGAGTCGCGGTCTCTAGGGCGGACCCTAGGTTAGCCAAGGCATCGGCTTGGGAATTATGTTCCCTAGACATCTGAGTGAGCTTGCAGTTTCAGAATCTATCGAGCAGACGTTTAGCTACTGATATGTACCTGATCATGCTTGGATCCTTGGCCTGATAATGTCCTTGGACCTGGCTTATGATCAGCTGTGAATCGCTGAAGACCTGGATGTCTTCCACTCCCATCTGTTTAGCGAGTGTTAACCCTGCTATTAGGGCTTCATACTCGGCCTCGTTGTTCGTTGCTTTGAAGTTGCATCGCACGGCCCTTGAGGCTGATTCTCCTGTAAGAGAAGTTAGGACTAGGCCTACGCCTGTGCCCCTTACATTCCTGCACCCGTCAACATATAGGGTCCATTCACCTTTTTCTCATACGTTATCACAGAGTTTGATCTCTTGCTCCAAGGCCGGAAGCATAGAGGGAGAGAACTCGGCTACGAAGTCGGCTAGGACTTGTGACTTAATGGCCGTGGCTGGCTGGAAGATCACGTCATATTCTCCTAGTTCTATGGCCCATTTCGCGTGTCGTCCAGACACTTCTGGCTTATGGAGAACGGCCTTGATAGGGAAAGAGGTGACTACCGTGATTTGATGAGCCTGGAAGTAGGGGCGTAGCTTACGGGCCGCATTGACTAGGGCGAGGGCTAACTTCTCAAGATGAATATAGCGGGTCTCACCGTCAAGAAACGATTTGCTCACGTAGTAGATGGGATGTTGCTTCCTTCCTTCTTCCCTTACAAGGACCGCACTGATTGCACGTTCTGACACGGCTAGGTAGAGCAATAGGACCTCCCCCTCCAAGGGCTTTGCGAGGAGAGGTGGAGTAGTGAGGTAGTACTTAAGGTCGGATAGAGCTTGCTCGTACTTGACGGTCCATTTGAAGTCTTTAAGGTCCTTCAAGGTCTCAAAGACGGCATGTGACTTGTCAGATATTCTGGAGATGAACTTGCTCAGGGTGGCCAT
Source organism: Raphanus sativus (assembly GCF_000801105.2). Taxonomy (NCBI): domain Eukaryota; kingdom Viridiplantae; phylum Streptophyta; class Magnoliopsida; order Brassicales; family Brassicaceae; genus Raphanus; species Raphanus sativus. The sequence continues at coordinate 15,988,412 of NC_079519.1, forward strand.
TCTTCCTGTCAATCTTTGAACCTCTTTCACGTTGCGGGGGGAAGGTGTAACACCCCCGAACCGTCCTAGACATAGGTCGAACCACCGGCCAACAATCAAACAAGAACATGACCGACGGAGCGACCAACGCCAAGGGTTGGAGATGAAAGGCCAACCGGCCAGCCAACAATCAAACAAGAACATGACTGACCGTCCAACCCAACACCATGGTCCGGAAGCGCTACATGACGAGCTAGGGACGATTCAGTCAGTGCCACAGAATTTACTCCGCAACTTAGACCAGTTCATCCACTAACACGTGCCGCTAACTAAAGGCATAAGGCTTTGCAACCCGTACCCGAAGTTAACGTTTTCCGTTAGATCGAGGCCTAAGGCTTTTCAACCCGTACAGCGACCTAACGTTGTGTTAGACCAGACTAGTCAAATATCAGAGTACTCATGAAGCGCATATAAAACAATTACTTTATTGATTCAAAGAAATATTCATACATTGAATAATTCGAGACCGGTCCCGGCCTAACGCCAAAATCGAGTCAACTAAACGCAAATCAAAAATACCGTTTAACAAAAGGGAAGCAAATCTACACCGGTTGTCCTAACGTCCAGCACCAAGCTATCCGATCGTCCTACTAAAGAAACCTGCAAAATGGACAACGGAGATGGATGCGTAACCTAATGTTACTCAGTGAGTTGGCTACCTCTACCCCAACCTAGAACTAACCCAGACAACCCAAAATAACAATCAATATAGCCTTAGCAAGAAATCAAAAACTAAGGCTACACAAACTGTTACTGAGTTAGACATGGCCTCCTGCCATTGCCTAACTTTGAGTAACAGGACCCTGCATGAAAAACAAGTCAACAACCAATCCCCTAGTTAACCATATATACGCCTGAGTTCAATACTCGTGTAGTGTTAGACATCTAGACTATACAAGTATCATCAACCGGTCGACCAACAATCAGACAAGAACATGATCGGCCAACCAATGATACCACATTGCTTTAATATCCACCACCCTTCACAAGCAATCCTTCAGACACATACATGCCAACATCATGCCTACACTAACCAATACACACCAATCAACAATCACAACTACTATGTAATAAACCGGTTACTAAGTTACACTTGGCCTCCTGCCATGATCTAACTTCAAGTAACAGGAACCTGCAAGGAAATCAATTAACCACAATCACAATAACAAGAAGACTATTACTACGACTCGATCTAATACATAACACCGTATATTGGTGCTACACTAACTCGAGGGTTCCACAACCCTCTACGACACTCTAATAAAACACAACACTCTAACCAATACTCTACCCCGGGAAATGGTGATTTCGTGTTCATCCCCAAAATCGGCAACATCCTAACTTCCTACCACAAAGGCCAGAAGAGAGGAACTTTCAACCGACCGCGGCCCACAGTCATTCGGGTCACCGCTCGACAGCCCACAATCCTTCGGGTCACTGTCACATTACACCGTCGTGTAATCACTCAGCCGTAGGCCATGATCCCGTCTCTCTTAGTCATCCCGAACCAGCGAATAAGGGGTTTCCTTAAACCCGCTAAATACGAGGCAGCGAGGAAACACAAATCAACCCTACACAAGCCTAGTATGGGCGGGTTACGCACATACTGTCGGCATCACACAAAATCCTATCCTAGACTCTAGACTCTACAACTAACAACTAGTACCAGTAATCCAGCCTATATGGCCTAAGACTACTAATACCATCATCTAAAATACTAAACAACAGTATCAACAATAAGCAACTCAACCGGTTAGTCACTCCCTTACCAAGAGCTGACTAACCTCAATCAACAAGATTAAATAAACAAGCAATCAACTCAATTAAACCGTTACCCAGATAGTTCAGCCTCCTGCTATGAAACTATCTTTAAAGATAACGGGAACCTGCACTCAACCAAATAACCAAGCAAGAATAGCAAACATGATGCAACCTAGCCCTAGTCCTAGTCAGGTTATTAATTCAGTCTTAATTCCGTTCATCTCAACTTAGCCCGTGCTAAGCTGAGTCCAATTCAATAATAAAACCCTAAGGACTCTACCATGCAATAGCGTGATCTAATCTAATCTATAATCTAAATGCAGACTCGATCTACCCTAAATTCCAAATGGAATTCAAACAAACCAACTCACAAAACTATCATAAATTCCAAGTGGAATTCAAACAAACCAACTCACAGTGTTCTTTGCCGATAAGCAGCTGGTTGATCGTAGAGGACCTAGCCAAAACCCAACCTTCACATCTTGAATGGACTGGACTGGACTGATATTGACTTGGACAGAACTTCCCCTGATACTGGTCTGGACAGAACTCAGCCCGAGCAGAACCTCCCCTAGCTGCTGGACGATTCCTTCGGACTTCCGGCAGAGTATCGAGCTTCAGATCTTCGAGTGAACTGAACCCATGGATCTGAACTAACCTTGGACAGCACCTCCACTTGATCACCAGAGAATATGACTTGCTTGGACGGATTGATTTGGACAGAGCCTTCGTTAGGCACTCACTCGAAATCAGTACAGAATCTGATCTCGAAAACTCTCTAAAACGCTCGAAAAAGATCGGAACCTCTTGCTTTCTTTTTCTACTTTCTCTCTCTCTCTCTCTAGGCACGTTTTGAACTGACTTTGATGTGTGATGAATGAATGAAAACGAGCAGGGGGTCTAGGGTATTTATAGATATCATCAACCACTCATATTCAGCTTGGTGGCAGCCCGTGTGTCGCTTCGCATGGCTCCGGACGCATGCGCGGCGACACCTCGTGCTCCACATGTCTGGCTGCATGACCAGGATGTCATGCTAGTTGACACCACGCCTTCCATGTGTCTGATCCACGTCCAGACCTCATCCATTTCGACACCACAGCGCACACATGTCGATCTGCATGCTTCGATCGCAGGTTGCGCGGCACCTCGTGCTTCTGTGTGTCAAGCCGCATGTGCTGCTCCCATGCACGGCGGGACCTCGTGCTTCTGTAGACAGATAGGTTATCAGATGATTGACACCACGTCCTGATCCCTTGAATTGAGACACCTCGAGCTTCTCGGTCGATTTGTGCGGTTTCGGCCCTTCTGGTGAATTTTCGACCCGCGATCAATCCTGAATATTTTTCCGCTCCCATTCTGATGCTCTGAATACTTTTAATAAACTCCATAGGAATCCTGTTTTTGAATAAAAATATTTCCCGAGCCTCTGGCTCCCCGAGAAATTCCGCAATACCGAAATTAGGGTTTTCGGCCAACTTCGGGTTTTCCCGTCATGCTTTGATCCCGTCGTGCTTGCTTCCCGTCCTGCTTGATTCCCGTCCTGCTTCCGACTTAGAATGTCTTCAGAATAATATTTTACTGATACGAAGATTTTCCGAGAAAACTTCGTGATGAAGAAACGTCGGTCTTCAAAAACGTCGAGCTTCTAAACCGTCGTGCTTCCAAAAATGTGATGCTTCCAAAATGACCGTCTAATCAATCCAAGCCACTTCTAAAATTGGTAGAGCAGCTTATCTGACTCCTAGTTCACTCACGATCAATTCTTCGACCATCTCGTACTTTGAAACTTCTCGATCCATCGTTGTCGCCCACGTTTTGACCACTGAGTTGATGCTCGACCAATCTTCTATTTTCTCTGGACCATGTTGAGTTTGAAATGATCAAAACTCAACACTCCTCCTCATCCTTTGATTCCCAAAAGCTTGGGTCCAAACTCCGACTTTGTCGATCTCGACCATTTTACCCCTAAGGACGGGTTATCACAGAAGGTATCACTTGGATTGCCCTTACCTGCTCCGGGTTGGCCTCAATGCCATTGTGGGTGACTACGTAACCTAGGAACTTCCCAGAGCTTACCCCAAATGAGCATTTCGAGGGATTGAGCTTCATTTTGTACCTCCTGAGGGTGGTGAAGGCCTGTTGAAGGAGTGAGATATGATCTTCGGCATCTAGGGATTTTACCAGCATATCGTCGATATACACCTCCATGGTCTTCCCTATCTAATCGGCAAACATCATGTTGACAAGCCTTTGATAGGTAGAACCGGCGTTCTTCAATCCGAAGGGCGTGACCTTGTAGCAGTATATGCCCCTGGATGTCATGAATGAGGTCTTCTCTTGATTGTCAGGGTGCATTAGGATTTTATTGTACCGGGAGAATGCATCCATGAAGCTCATCAGTTGGTGACCAGCGGTTGCGTCGACTAGCTTGTCGATGTGAGGTAAGGGGAAAGGATACTTAGGGCATAACTTGTTAAGGTCCGTAAAATCAACACAGACTCTCCACTTCCGATTCCTTTTCCTCACGACTACCACATTAGCTAGCCATTCCGGGTACTGTACTTCTCGTATGAATCCGGCATCAAATAGGTTCTTGACCTTGTCATTGATGATCTTGTCCCCCTCGAAGGGGGAACTTCCTCCTTTTCTGCCTGATAGGGGGATGCATTGGATCCACTTGAAGCTTATTCATGATGACATCGGGATCAATATCAGGCATGTCCTCGTGGGACCATGCGAAGCAATTGAAGTTGGACCTCAAGAAGTTGATCAATCTTCGCATGAGTTCTTCAGGGAGCTTGGAGTCTATCTTCAGGTTCCGTTCCGTGTTTCCTTACACTAAGGGAACCTTGTCCATCTCTTCTACTTTCGGCTCTTCAGTATGTTGGGCCGGAAGCTTCTTCGGTAATTGCTATAAGGTCTGGGTCTTTCCTTTCAGGGTAGTCTGATAGCATGACCTAAAATTCTTTTGGTCCCCCTTGATTGCTTTAATACCCCACGGAGGTGGGAACTTGACCAGTCGATGCAGAGTCGAGGGTACAGCTCCCATGTCGTGGATCCTAGGCCTTCCTAATATTACATTATAGGATGAAGGGCAATTGATGACCAGGAACTTTGTGGCCTAGTTTATTCCCTCGGTATAGACCGGAAGCATGAGCTGGCCTCTCAAAAGTTGAGTTCTAGACATTTCCCATCCACAATGTGTTCGAGGAAATGTCTGAACCAACTCTCGTAAGCTTTTAACACACTTTGCCAAAGAGATTTGTTGTTATAGGTGTTAAGATGGCTATTAGACTTGTTATTAATGATTGCTTGTATTTCAATCAACCTAATAGATTAGATCCTTGAGATTTGCTAGTGAATGAGCAATCATCTAGAGATAGGGCTTGCTTATAATAGATTCTAGGCCTAAGGCTTGCTAGATAGGTTGAAAGTGATTATCTTTAGTTCAAAACTTAATCACCCAAGGTCCTATTCCCTAACCCATGGGTTCTCCCATCTCATAGTCAAAGAAAGTTTCATACTTTATTGCATTTTAGTATTGTTCTAGTTTAATCTCATCTCTCTTAATGGTTGCACTTAGATTAGGCAAGGTCTTGCATTCCCTTTGCTTTAGAATCTCTTAGAATTGGATTGACATCTCTTATACTACAACATTTGATTAGGACCTTGAAAGGCCTAGCATCAGCTTTCCACCTCAACTGTGTGGCTAGGAGAATGGGAAGAGGAACTCATTTGACCTAAGCTCCTAGATCTAGCCTTATCGCTCATAGGGGAAGAACCTAATGTTTTACTAGGAGAATCACCAGACATCGCTAAAGGACAACCTAAGTAAAAGAGAAGAGAGAAGAGACGGCTACCTGTCGAGAAATGAAAGAGGATCTTCAAGGAAGGAAGCCGCCGTGAAAGTATTCTTGAGAGAGAATGAAGGAGAAAATAAAAGAGGAATGAAGGAGACGGGTTTGATCTCAAGGGAGAGAGAGATGAAGCCCTAAAAGAGTGACGACCACGCGCCTCAGGGAGATCGTCACGCGGCCAAAAGAAGCGCCAAAGGGGGAAGCTCAACCATCGCTGGGCCTTTTTGCGAAGCCCATATCTCCGAAATGTGCTTCATATGCAAGGCTCGAATATTTCAGGTCCTTAAAAGGGGGACGTCTCTTCCATTTTTTCTCCCCTGACGATGGACTACAATCAAATTCCAAATATCCTTGAGAATCTTAGTTCACGGCACTTCATGAAATTCTCTATTTCTCGTCATCAACAAGGTCCAGGCCTAAAATCAACGAGACACAGCGCTTGAAGAAAACCAAGACAAGGTCCAAGAACACACGTTATCCCTTGATTCCCACGAGAAAATCAAGGAATAAGGGGCAAACTGTTGGGGAAAAATATCCATGCATAGGTTTTCTCCAGCTTCCGGATAGGCCCTTGAAGGACGGACTCTCTACGCAAGAAGGACTCAAGGCCGGATCTCCTGCTAAAGAAGGACGCAAGGCCTGACTCCCTTGATAGGCCCGAAGGCCGTGATCGGGCCTGTCCCTTGACGAAAAATGGAAGTTTCCTATCTAAGGGGAAACTTCTATTTCTACTAAATTGGAAGAATTCTTAAGCCTACAGCGGACTTCTACAACTATAAAAGGGGAACCAAACCCTAGAATAAGGGATCGACTATTCTAAACTAGAAGATTAGGGTTTAGGCGGCTAGAACTTAGGTTATCACACCAAATTGTTGTAGTCCCTATACGCATAACTCAATAACATCTTCTAGTTCACGATTTCATACTCTTGTCTCAATCTCTCCTTGTGTTCCGTAGTACTCAAACGATCCTACACAAAAATACTATAACAGTATGAATTTCGGGATGATTGCGATCGTATTCTGCTCGTGAGCCACTACCGATCTTTTATTGAGGAACCGCAATCTGCCACCAGGAGGTATAGGCCACTCTCGATTCTCAATGCTGCTCTCTACCGTACCGCAGAGACGTCACGCTCAGACTTAATGGTGTTGGCGTGTGCCAAACCCCGCAGAGTGGCTCCGCACCAGACACACTACTTTTCGTGCTTTAACCGGTTAATTTGCACATTGCTCCCAGCATATCAGTCGTCAGCATCTGATTACAATACTTTTCCATTGTACGGCATGCCCCCTGCGTGTATTCTAGCTCGTAGCGTCTTTAACGCTGGGTTTGGGTAGCACTAGTACGATGGTCCCCACGTAACTTTTGGCTATAGGCCTTTACGCAGGGCCCGTGATGCAGACAGAGTAATATGGTTGATCAGGCCCGTTCCATATCTGTCGTACACCCATGTGAGTAGTCTCACTAATACATAGGGTTTGCTTTAAAATCTAAGTTCCCTTGGGGCCTGATCCAGCTAGTATTCGCCTTTAAGTACATTAGAGTTCCTATAACCCCTTTAGCCGTAACTAATAATGTATTTTATATGCTTAGTCCATGGTCTTCCCTATCTGATCGGCAAACATCATGTTGACGAGCCTTTGATAGGTAGAACCAGCATTCTTCAATCCGAAGGGCGTGACCTTGTAGCAGTATATGCCCCTGGATGTCATGAATGAGGTCTTCTCTTGATTGTCAGGGTGCATTAGGATTTTATTGTACCGGGAGAATGCATCCATGAAGCTCATCAGTTGGTGACCAGCGGTTGCGTCGACTAGCTTGTCGATGTGAGGTAAGGGGAAAGGATCCTTAGGGCATGACTTGTTAAGGTCCGTAAAATCAATGCAGACTCTCCACTTCCCATTCCTTTTCCTCACGACTACCACATTAGCTAGCCATTCCGGGTACTTTACTTCTCGTATGAATCCGGCATCGAATAGGTTCTTGACCTCGTCATTGATGATCTCGTCCCTCTCGAAGGGGGAACTTCCTCCTCTTCTGCCTGACAGGGGGATGCATTGGATCCACTTGAATCTTATTTATGATGACATCGGGATCAATACCAGGCATGTCCTCGTGGGACCATGCGAAGCAATCGGAGTTGGACCTCAAGAAGTCTATCAATCTTCGCATGAGTTCTTCACGAGGGTACAGCTCCCATGTCGTGGATCCTAGGCCTTCCTAATATTACATTATAGGATGAAGGGCAATTGACGACCAGGAACTTTCTGGCCTGGTTTATTCCCTCGGCATAGACCGGAAGCATGACCTCCCCTAGGGTCTGCTTTACTTCTCCGCTGAAACCTACGAGAGGGGTCGCCTTTCTCGTTAGGGCCTTAGGCTCCAGCCCTAAGTCGGCATAAGCTGAGTGAAAGATGATGTTGATGGGGCTCCCATTGTCCACCAGTATTTGCTTAACCAAGCAGTTTGCTATGGTAATTGAAATGACAAGGGTATCGTGGTGAGGAGCTAGGCCCTTCTCCTGCTCCTTTGCGGTGAAGCTGATTTCGTCTGTCCCCAGGAGTAAACGCTTAGGGCCTTCGGCCTCTTGACCGTTCCTATCATTTCGAGGGCTTCTCTTGGCAGCATCATTGCTGATTCCACTTACTTCTGATCCTCCTGAGATGACATGGATCACTCGATTTTTTGTGGTGGTAATGCGGGGACCACATCAGTAGGATGGTCGGGGCCTTCCTTGTTAAGAAGGTTCTTGGCTCTGTCTGAGAGGAATTCTCTTAGATGACCTTTCTGGAGGAGCTCAACGACTTCCATCTTCAGGGCTATGCAATCCTCTATGGTGTGGCCGTGATCGTTATGAAAGTCGCACCATCGTTTGGGATTTCAGTTTGCATTAGAGGCCTTCATCTTCGAGGGCCATTTGACTTGTGGACCCATTTGTCGTAGGACACTGATCAGCTCCGGCTTCGTTAGTGCAAGGTGAGAGATATAAGGCCATGTAGATACCATCATCCCTTCAGATCTAGGTAGGGGACGGTTCTGATATCTGCCCCTGCTTGGATTACTGGTCTCCTTCGCGGGCCTAGGGTGGAAGGCCTCGTTACGATCACTCCTAGTTGGCTTTGAGGACTTTTGATCATGCTTTGGGTAGGACTTTGTCCTGCTGGAGAAGTCTTCCTCCCATCTCACCTGAGCCAAGGCGCGTGATAGTACATCTTCCATTGTCCTACCCTAGTACTTGGTCAGATCGTTGTAGAGATCTCCTTCTGGGAGCAGGCCTCTCTTGAAGGCCGAGATGGCGGTGTCAGCGTTGCGTTCGGGGATGGCCACCTTTTCTTGATTGAAGCGTGCTATGTAGGAGCGTAAGGGCTCGTTCCTATGCTGGAGGACCTCATAGAGATCATTTGAGTTCCTCTCCAGGTTGCGGCTACTGGCAAACTGCTCCACGAATTGGTCGCTAAGATCCGCAAAGGACTTGATGGACTTGGTGGGGACATTGATGTACCATTGGAGAGCAGGACCGGTCAAAGTAGACCTGAATCCTTTACACATGGTAGCTTCCCTTTCTCCTCTTGGGATTGCTACGGCTAGCATGCATTGCTTGTACTGAGCAACGTGATTGTCGGGCTCTCTGGTGCCTTCATACATCTCTATGCTGGGGAAGGAGAACTTGCGCGGCATCTCCACCGAGGCATTCTCTTCCACGAAGGGCGTATTGGAATAGGACCTGTGATGGCTTCTCCGGATAGGGGGAGCTACCCCTCGGAAGCCTCTCTACCATAGATTGGATGGTACCAAATCTTTTAAAGACCGCCTTATCGAGGTAAGCAGCTAGCGCCGGATCCTAAATCATGGGATCATCAGGTGAGTACTCTTCGTCTTCCGTATCGGAGTTGTTATCCACTTGCACCCGGGGCGTCCCTTGAGCAGTCTCGCGGCTATCGGGTTTGTTACTCGTAGCGTTAGGTCGGCGAGACGCTTCGTCGTCGTCATGAGGAGTGTTGAGTGATGCCATAGGGCGAACCCTAGCTCATAATCTCTTACGCTTGAGACCGATTTCATCGAGATTTTGGTTCTCCTGTCGAAGGACAAGGCTTTCGGCCTCCATCGCGTCTAGCTTCTCGGAGCTTCGCTGTAGTCGCTTGGAGTGTTCCCCAAGCTGCTACTTTAGGATTTGAACTTCTTGAAGAAGTTCATGACCTCCAGACGGTGTCTCTCGAGCTTTGTGGAGGTCGGTGATCTGACTTTGATGGTTCTCGAGTCGGCTGAGGAGCTAGGCTTCCTTCGGAGTCATCGGGGCTTGAGAAGCGTTGTCTTCTTCTAGTGTCATCGTAACGTAGTTGGATTACTCCCCTCCTTCTAGCGCTAAACTGTTATAGTATTCTTGTGTAGGGTTGTTTTAGTACTACGGAACACTAAAAGAGTTCAAGAGAAGTATATGAAATCGAGACTAATCAGATGTATTATTGAGTTATGATTCAGGACTACAACGTTTTGTGGTGTATGAACTCTAGTTCTAGTCACCTAACCCTAATCTCCTAGTCTAGAAAAGTCGATCCCTTATTCTAGGGTTTGAGTTCCCCTTTTAAAGTTGTAGATGTCGGCTGTAGGCTTTGGAAATCTTCCAATATGATAAAAATGAAAGTTTACCCTTAGATAGGGAACTTCTAAGAGTCGGCCCGATCAAGGGGGTCGGGCCTATCGAGGGGGTCAAGCCTTGATTCCTTCTTGAGCAGGGGTCCGGCCTTGACTTCTTCTTGAGCAAGTGGTCCGGCCTTCAAGGACTTATCCGGAAGCTGGAGAAAACTTATGTTTGGATATTTTTCCCCAATATGCTTAATCCTAAGTTCTCTTACGGGACAATCAGCCTCAAGGGCAGTGCGATGCAACTTCAAAGCAACGAACAACGAGACCGGGTATGAAGCCCTAATAGCAGGGCTAACACTCGCCAAACAGATGGGAGTGGAAGACATCCAGGTCTTCATCGACTCTCAGCTGATCATAAGCCAGGTCCAAGGAGATTATCAGAAAGATCCGAGCATAATCAGGTACCTATCAGTAGCTAAACGTCTGCTTGATAGATTCCGAAACTGCAAGCCCACTCAGATCCCTAGGGAACATAATTCCCAAGCCGACGCTTTGGCTAATATAGGGTCTGCCCTAGAGACCACGAGTAACATGAGCATCCCACTGCTGGTACTTCAATGGCCCGCAACGGAGAAAGAGGCGGAGCTCGAAGAAGTGTCTGTAGTAGATGAAGTAGAAACCTGGATGACTCCTTTCGCTAACTATCTCGGAGACGACACCTTGCCTGCGGGTTGAGACGAAATCCAAAAGATAAGAAGGCAAGCAGCCAGATATTGTCTTTCTGAAGGAAAACTATACAGAAGGTCCTTCTCAGGACCTTACCTACGATGTCTCACCCCTAGAGAGGCCGCCAGGATATTAGACGAACTCCACGATGGGAAATGCGGTTCCCACTCCAGTGGCCGAAGCTTGGTCCTCAGATCTAGAAGGGCCGGATACTATTGGCCAACGATAGCAAGAGACGCCCTCAGACAAGCTAAACTCTGTGACCAATGCCAAAAGCATGCACCGGTCTCCAATCTTCCACCAGAGAACCTCAAATCCCTGAGTTCCCCTTAGCCCTTCCGAAAATGGGGCATGGACATCGTAGGGAAGTTCTCCATGGCGCCGGAGCAAAAGGTCTTCCTCCTAATCGTGACAGACTATTTCACAAAGTGGGTAGAAGCTGAAGCACTAGCCAAGATAACGGATCTCCAGGTCAGGAAGTTCCTATGGACAAACGTGATCAAACGCTTCGGAACACCCCATAAAATCGTCACCGACAACGGAGCCCAATTCACAAGCTACAAATTAAGGAAGTTTTGCAAGAACTTGAACATCAAGCTTTTCTATTCGGCACCAATACATCCTCAATCAAATGGGCAAGCATAATCCACTAACAAGACAGTAGTAAACATGCTCAAGAACAGCCTGGAAGACGGCTACACAAGACGGCTACACAAGAGACCCCTATCGGACTACCGGACTACCCCGAAGACGGCTACACAAGAGACCCCTTTCTCACTTGTCTATGGTGCCGAAGCGGTGATACCCACGGAAGTGCACGTCAGGACTACGGTCTCTGAATTCTTCTCCAAACAAGAGAACAACGAGCTAATGTCCCTGAGTCTAGACCTACTAGATGAAAAAAGAGAGGCGGCCCACCTTAGAAACGCGTCCTATCAAATGAAAGTGGCCAAGACCTACAATAAGAAGGTCAGATCCAAGACCTTCCGGAAAGGAGACTGGATCCTAAGGTTGATCAGCAACCACACCAGGGACAAATCAGCAAGAAAACTCGCCCCCGGATGGGAGGGTACTTATAAGGTAATAGAGGTACAAGGGGCAAGAGCCTATAAGCTGCAAGACAGCGACGGTAAGGTCCAACCCAACATCTGGAACGCCATGCACCTCAAATTCTATCATTTCTATAAGTAAGGTCCCCAGATCAAGCTTTCTATACTATTACTACTATAATATAAATATAAGTACAATGGTTTCCTACTCCTATGTATGCGATAACGTCTCCGGACTAAGCTTATAAAATACATTATTAGTTACGGTTAAGGGGTTATAGGAAATCCAATGTACTTAAATAGGGATACTAGCTGGATCAGGCCCCAAGGGACCTTAGATCTTAGAAAACCCTATGTATTAGTGAGACTGCTCACATGGGTGTACGACAAACAAGGAACGGGTCTGATCAACCCTATTACGCTATCTGCACATCGGGCCCTGCGTAAAGGCATATAGCCAAAATTTACGTGGGGACCACCGTACTAGTGCTACCCAAACCCTACATTAAAGACGCTACGAGCTAAATACAATGCAAGGGGCGTGACATACAACGGCAAAGTACTGTAATCAGATGCTGACGGCTGATATGCAGGGAGGAATTTGCAAAAAACAGGTTAAAGCACTTAATACATATCCAGACGTGGAAGGTAGTGTGCCTGGTGCGGAGCCGCTCTGCGGGGTAGGCCCACGCCAACACTATTAAGTCTGAGCGTGACCTTTCTGCAGGAAGGTAGAGAGCAGCATTGAGAATGGAGAGTGGCCTATACCTCCTGGTGGCAGAGTGTGGTTCCTCAATAACATGATCGGTAGTGGCTCACGAGCATAATACGATCACAAACCTCCCAAAATGCATACGGCCTCAGTGTCTATGAAAGAGCCTCCAGGTTCAATATGACCTCAGGGTCAAGAGCCTCCGGGTTCAATATGGCCTCAGGGTCAAGAGCCTCCGGGTTCAATAAGGCCTCTGGGTCTGGAACCTTCGGGTTCAATACAGCCTTAGGGCCTATGAAGAACCTATGGGTTCAATATAGCCTCTGGGCCTGTAAAGAATCTCCGGGTTCGAAGAGGTCACCTAAGGGTGGATCAAGGGACTTTCGAGTCTAATGGCGTTCTGGTCTAATAAGAACCTCCATGTTCAAAGATATCTAGATCCAAATACCAACCTCCGGGTTTACCAAGAACCTCTTGGTTCAAAGGTCTCAACCTCCGGGTTCGAGGTATCATTCGGGTTTAATCCAAGGTTCCCAGACCTAATGATTAAACCCTACCACTCAAAAATCCTCAGGGCTCAACGAGCAAAACCTTCGGGTTTAATAAACGGCCTTCGAGCCTAGGTAAGGAACCTCAAGGTTCAAAGCCTTAAGAACTTCCAGGTTTCTAGGGCTCAAGAACCTCAAGGTTCAAACCAAGTTAGAACTCCAGAGTTCTAAGGTTTTTTCAATCTATTCTATTAAAACAGAAGTACAAAATTAGATTAACCCTTAATTTTTCACTATATTTACATTGTCATGCCACTGAAACATTAAATGAAGTTATATTTAAGTATGATTGTCTTTTCCTAATTTAAATAATAGGTTTAAGCATTTAATATTTTTTCCTAATTTAAATAATAGATTTACTTAATAAAATCTTAACCAAAATATATTTCCTAATATATTTCGTTTTAACATATTAAATATTTTTAATATCTATTAGTAATAAATAATAAAATAAAAAATCACACATCATAATCAATTCATATAACATATAAATAAAATATTTTTTCATATATTATTAGCATAATGCTTCCTATATAAGTCCAATTAGTTATAAATATAAGATTTGTTTATATGATACACTGTGATATAATAAATGACTAAATCATAAAATATAATTATTTTAAAATAATATATAAAATCTTTATGTTTTAAATTGTTATATTAACAAATATGTAATACATTTTAATGGAACAATCACAAACACTTTTTTGATTATGGATCTACTACCAGAAATGAAATGCGTAATCTTCGCATTCAATGTGTATTCCTGAATAATTGAAAAATGCACGGACAAAGTCAGGGAAAACCTCTGAAATTATTTCAATATTGAACCTTGGACATATAAGAGTTCCGAATCGAATCTCTTTTGAAAGAAGATCTTTTGTCTCATGGTAGCTAAACATATATATAGTATACCGTTAGTACAGAGAAAATATTTTAAGTGAAAAAAATATTTATACGGTCACGTCCTCACGGGTCAAACTCTAGAAATAAACATTATTTTTCTTTAACAAATTTATTTTAATAGAAATTATAGTTCCAAATATCGTTATATATTTTATGTATTTATAATTTTATCTCTTTGTATTTGAGAGATGCTAAGATTTTTGAATTGGAAAAAATTATGACCTACTTCTATATTATTTTAGTTAGGAAATTTAAAATTTATATCACAATATTTTATTAAAATTTTAATTTTAATTTTTATTATAACTGCAAAAATTAATTTCCAATCTAAATTTATATTTAAATATTACAAATACATCATTTAATATTAAAAAATAAATTAAAAACATAAAGTAAATACCCCCCCGGTCGGGCGGGTCAAAATCTAGTATTGAATTATAAGGTCTAATGTTTCCCTAATGATTTCATGTTTCACCCAAATAGGGCCCATGTCCCAAAGTCTGATATCCTTTCAAGGGTCCAGTCCTTCCTAAGGGTTTATGCGCATTAACATGCCCGATCCACTCAGTCCCAAAAAGACCCGTTTCGGGGTTATCATTCACTCAAGAAGAGAGCTGAAATTCATCTCCCTTAAAAGAAGTTTCAAAGAGACAAGAGTACAAAAGATGTAAAACGAAAAATGTTTACAAGAATTGACCACGCGAGACCATTATTACAAGAAAGGGTTCAAGAACCCTCTAAGATTTGCCACGCCTGGACGACGGAATAACTGGTTCATCTTCAAAATTAGGAGAATCAGTGCCCTTAAGATCTCCCTCAACTAAAACCACCATTTTGAACTGAGAAAACTCTTTGGTCAAGTTCCATTTATGGACCTGCCCTTTAAGCCATTCTCTCATTACTTCCCAACGGGTGACAGTTTTTGCTCCACTCACGGCCATTGTCATCATATTCTTCGAAGTCACCACCTGCGCTCGAAGCTCAGCTACAGTCTCCTCCAGCTCATGTTTCTCTCGGCTTAATCAAAGCGATTCAGCCGAAGTAGTTTCTACCAAACCTTCAATAGCTCGTACCTTAGCTTGAAGGTCCCGAAGTTCTATTTTTTTATCAACCCACCTGCTCTTCTTTTCTGACAACTGCCGAGATAGCTCCGATGTTTTGCCTCGATTCACAGACGGACCTTCCGCTACTAGCCGGTTCTTCAGGTGATGCATAAGAAAGCAAGCGTTACAAGCCGAAAAACCAGGATAAAGGACCATAATCGTAGCCCACCTGAAGAAGTTCGCCTTGGACCCGCTGGATTATCCCTAAGACATCTTATCCAAGGGAAGGGCTTGCATCTGTGTGAACACGTTCGTGCTCAGATCAGATAATACATCAGATAACCCTCCAGACGAACATCCAATCAGGGACGGTCGTTGGAACGTTGTGCTCACGCCACCCTTGGGCCCGTCGCCCCGAGAAGGAGAGATATCTTCATGTCTCCTTATCATCCTGCGTTTGTTCCTGACCATCACGGCTCCATCACCAGACATTCCTGCTAAACGAATCTTTCTGTGCCGAGATAGCATCCGCGGCCTTTTTGAAGGCTACCATTGGGTCATCCGAGTCTCCCCCTTTCATGCTATCTGATGAAGAATATCCCATGGTCAAACCACACGATAAAGAAATTCATACGGATTATGGGGAATAAACTTACCCCACAGCTTACTACGACGCAACACCTCCATGCTTAGGAGATGAGGCACCCGGCGTCGTTCCAAGGGAAGCTCCCTGGCTCGAAGGACGTTGTTCTCCCCCTCGACAGGAGCTGAATGGGTTCCTTTTAAAAAAGAAAGAAGAAGATGAGTCAAACAGAATTCATCATCAAAAGTTTGCGTATGAAGCATCTAGTAATTTTCCATCGGTAACAAGATCCCGGGAGAGTCATAATAACATATCTTTCGGATCATTTCTTCCCGAAGGCTATCCCTCTACGATCGGTCTTGGGAAGCTCCTCGGCTATGGGAAGGCCAGCTCGTGGGCGGAGATGAAAGCGTCCTTCATTACCATTAATCGGAGCCATATAGTAAGCAAAGAGCACCTCGCTAATTCCCAGGGCAAGGCCCTCTTCATCCCCGAGATTTTGGATAGCTATGAGGATGCGCCAGGCCGGAGGATTAAGTTGGGATGGGGAGATATGAAAATGGTTACAAATACTTACGATCAGCGATGGTACATCACGTCTGAAGCCAGATTCAAAGAAAGCTTCATAAATAGCAATCTCCTCGGGCATACCGCCGGAAGCGCGCTCTGACGATTTGGGAATGTGAAGAACGACAGAGGGAGAAGCGAATAATTCTTTCGCCAATCATTTAGCTCGTCCTCTCTAACTGACGATGCAGGACCTATTTGCGGAGATCCCGGAGGAACAAATGATAAAGGAACAGGAGTCCAAGGATCTCGCACGGATCCGCCGCAGCGTGTGGGAAAGTCACTGGATCTGGAAAAGGAGGAGTCTCTGCTATTAGAGGGATACGGGGGTGCGACACACAAAATATCGCTTCCAGATGAGGAAACGACGAGGCAAAATCTGCTTCGTATTCCAATTGAAGCAATGAAATCTAGAAACGATAGTGAGAAGGTGCTGCGATAGCAAGAAAATGAGAGAATATATATATATATTTGAGTAAAAGAACCGTTGAGCATCTTCTCGGGAAAGCCGCCGATCCGGAATCTCGGTACTCCCAAGACTAGGTTTTCGAAATTCAAAATTCAAAAAAAATCTGACTCCTCGCAGATCTCTCAAAGTAATGACGAAGTCCTCAAAAGGAAAGAGGATCCAAGAAAAGATGGATACAATCGGGTACAACCCGACAAACTTCTTGGCATTACAACCGAAAGGTTCGAAGTCTCACGACATCATCTACTCTAGCCATCAGAGAGGTCCCGGCCTAAATCAGCATCCGAAGACACGGCATCTAAAGCAATATTCAGCCTAAGAGAAAACTACCAAGACAAGGTCCCAGAACACACGTTATCCCTTGATTACCACGAGAAAATCAAGGAATAAGGGGCAAACTGTTGGGGAAAAATATCCAAGCATAAGATTTT
Organism: Raphanus sativus; assembly: GCF_000801105.2. Lineage (NCBI taxonomy): Eukaryota > Viridiplantae > Streptophyta > Magnoliopsida > Brassicales > Brassicaceae > Raphanus > Raphanus sativus. Next base: position 16,005,693 of record NC_079519.1, read on the forward strand.
CTCCAGCTTCCAGATAGGCCCTTGACGGCCAGACCCCTGTTCAAGAAGAAACAAGGGACCAACCCCTACTATAGGCCCGACCCCCTTGATCGGACCGACCCTTAACGCAAAATAGAAGTTTTCTACCAAAGGGGAAACTTCCATTTTTATCATTATGGAAGAATTCTAAAAACTACAGCCAACATCTACAACTATAATAGGAGAGCCTAAACTCTAGAACAAAGAATCGACTTTTCTAGACTAGGAGATTAGGGTTTAGGCGGCTAGAACTAAGGTTCATACACCATCAACGTTGTAGTTCCTATACACATAACTCAATAAACATCTTCTAGTCTCGATCTTCTTGTTATTCACTCATATCGTCTAGTGTTCCGTAGTACTAAAATGACCTTTTACAAAAATACTATTACAAACCCCAGTTCACAAGCTACAACTTCAGAAAGTTTTGCAAGAACTGGAACATCAAACTTTCCTATTCGGCACCAATACATCCTCATTCAAATGGGCAAGTGGATTCCACTAACAAGACGGTGGTAAACATGCTCAAAAAGCGCCTGGAAGACGCCCATGGGCGGTGGGCAGAAGAGTTACACAGGGTCCTCTGGGCCTATCGGACTACCCCAAAGACGGCTACACAAGAGTCTCCTTTCTCACTTGTCTATGGTGCCGAAGCAGTGATACCCACGGAAGTTCACGTCAGGACTACGGTCTCTGAATTCCTCTCCCAACAAGAGAACAATGAGCTAATGTCCCTTAGTCTAGACCTACTAGATGAAAAAAGGGAGGCAGCCCGCCTTAGAAACGTGTCTTATCAAATGAAAGTGGCCAAGAGCTACAAAAAGAATGTCAGATCCAGGACCTTCCAGAAAGGAGACGGGTCCTAAGGCGAGTCAGCAACCACACCAGGGACAAAATCAGTCGAAAAACTCGCCCCTGGATGGGAGGGTCCTTATAAGGTAATATAGGTGCAGGGGGAAGGAGCCTATAAGCTGCAAGACAGCGACGGTAAGGTCCAACCTAACTGCTGGAACGCCCTGCACCTCAAATTCTATCAATTCTAAAAGTAGGATCCTCGGATCAAGCTTTCTATACTAATACTACTATAATATATATTTAATTACAATGGTTTCCTACTCCTATGTATGCGATAACATCTCCGGACTAAGCTTATAAAATACATTATTAGTTACGGTTAATGGGGTTATAGGAACTCCAATGTACTTAAAGGGGTATACTAGCTGGAACAGGCCCAAAGGGACCTTAGATCTTAGCAAATCCTATGTATTAGTGAGATTACTCACATGGGTGTACGACAAACAAGGAACGGGTCTGATCAACCCTATTACACTGTCTGCACCCCGGGCCCTGCGTAAAGGCATATAGCCAAAAGTCACGTGGGGGACCACCACACTAGTGCTACCCAAACCATGCATTAAAGACGCTACGAGCTAAATACAATGCAGAGGGCATGACGAACAATGGTAAAGTACTCTAATCAGATGCTGATGGCTGAAATGCAGGGAGCAATGTGAAAAAAGCCGGTTAAAGCACCAAAAATTTAATACTTATCCAGACGTGGAAGATAGTGTGTCTGGTGCGGAGCCGCTCTGCGGGGTAGGCCCATGATAACACCATTAAGTCTGAGGGTGACCTTTCTGCAGGAAGGTAGAGAGCAGCATTGAGAATTGAGAGTGTCCTATACCTCTGGGTGGCAGAGTGTAATTCCTCAATAACATGATCGTTAGTGGCTCACGAGCAGAATACGATCACAAACCTCCCAAAATGCATACAGCCTCAGTGTCTATGAAAGAGCCTTTGGGTTCAAAACGGCCTCCAGGTTTAGAGCCTGCGGGTTCAATACGGCCTCTGGGTCTAGAGCCTCCGGGTTCAATATAACCTCAGGGTGTACCTCCGGGTTCAATACGGCCTCAGGGTCAAGAACCTTCGGGTTCAATACGGCCTCACGGTTAAGAACCTCTGGGTTAAATACCGCCTTAGGGTCAAGAACCTCCAGGTTCAATATGACCTCATGGTCAAGAACCTCCGGGGTTGAATACGGCCTCAGGGTCAAGAACCTCCGGGTTCAATACGGACTCAGGGTCAAGAACATCTGGGTTCAATATGGCCTTATGGTCTAAGGCCTCCGGGTTCAATAAGGCCTCAGGGTCTAGAGCCTTTGGGTTCAATACGGGCTCAGGGCCTATAAAGAACTTTCGAGTTTAATACAGCTTCCGGGCCTGTAAAGAATCTTCGGGTTCGAAGAGGTCACCTAAGGGTGGATCAAGGGACGTGTCTAATGGCCTTTAGGTCTAATAAGAACCTCCGGGTTCAAGGATCTCTAGACCCAAATACCAACCTTTGGGTTTACCAAGGACATCTTGGTTAAAAGGTATCAACCTCTGGGTTCGAGGTATCAATCGGGTCTAATCCAAGGTCCCCGGACTTAGAGATCAAACCCTAGCACTCAAAAACCTCAAGGTTCAATGAGAAAAAGCTTTGGGTTTTATAAACGGCCTTCGGGCCTAGGTAAGGGACCTCAAGGTTCAAGGCCTTAAGAACTTCTGAGTTCTATGGCTCAAAAACCTCATGGTTCAAACCAAGCTAGAACTCCAGGGTTCTAAGAAATGATCTTTCATTCCAAAACTAAAACAAAGGTTTTTTTTTTTAATATTGGATTATAAGGTCTAACGCTTTCCCGATAATTTCAGGTTCCAGTCAATCTACTAATAGGGCTCAGGTCCTAGACCCTAACATTCTCCTAAAAGTTAGGCTCTTCCTAAAGATCTATGATCATCCAGTATGTTCAGACCACTAATGGCTCCAAACAAGAGATGATACCAAGGCGCTGATCTAAGAGGCAAGTATGGAAGAATAAAGCAAAAACAATAAGTATTATTGGCTATCAAATGTCCTTATTCAGCGACAAAACCGTTGAAATCCAAGGAGAAAAGCAACAAAATGAATAAGAAAAGCATAGATAGTAAAAGAACCTCAAGGCCTAGGCCCTAAATGAGGCCATGACGGAGGAAAGGCGCCAAATCCACCTCTCCCATTCGCCGACAAGTGCAGGTTACTCTCTCCTACGGATCCCCAACGGTTGATACTCCTCTCCGACCATTTCTTCAGAAGATCCCAACGGGCTTGTTCTCGGTCCCGCTGCACGGTCAAGGCTTGATGAGTTATCACTTACCGAAGCTGGTTATTAAGCAAAAGAATATCTTCATGAGGCGGAACACGCCGGCGTAGACCAAGAAATCTGTTGCCCCCAGCATCTCTCAGGGACGAGGAGGTTGTGACCGAAGAAGCAAAAACGGACAGGGCGTGAGATCGTCTCCTTTCGAGGTTTGGCCCTACAATATTCATCATATATTGACGCTATCGAAGCCCTGGGAATCCCACCTGAAATCAACACAATAAGGAATCAGAATCGCATTCATGATCGTCAGAAGAAGAAGATTACGATACCCCAGATACGGCTGTGACGTACAGACAACGGGCTCATCAAGAACAGGATCAAACGGAATCGTCTAGGGATGCCCTTAGCCAATTTCACCAAGGTCTCTCAAGAGGGGATCATTGATCCAAGTACTACTGCAAAACCCAATATAAAATAAGATGGCAATTGAAGACTCATCCTAGTAAGAAAAAGGGAAACATACCAACAGATCGCCAAGATAGTGGATAAAGCGGAGTCCCGTTGACCTTCATGAACACATATCTCATGTTCTATGAATCATTTGAAGGGAAGCTCCCAGGGATACCCCTAGGAGGTTCATCCACCAAAGGTTCGCCATCTCGAGACCAAATTGGTAAAATCCTTTCTTGTCCGACAAAGGGACAAAGGAGTAAGAGTACAAGATTTCAGGCAGCCCGAAGGGGATGCCATGAAGATCAACCAGTACATGGACAGCCATCAGGGTGTGCCAGGATGCCGGCGTGAGCTGCGAAGGGGAGAACCCGAAGTACGACGACACCTCATCTATCAAGAAAGGAACGCCACCCCTGAAGCATGCTTCTAGATAGGCTTCATAAATAACTATTTTACCATTCTCACCATCAGGAGCCCGCTAGAATTTTTGCGCACACGTCAATTCTACTGAATCATGAAAAGATTACCTCTTTCAAATTTCGACAAGATCCTCCGCCTTGATGTCTGATTGAGGTCCATCCCTGATCTCATCTTCGAAGGAACGAAGGCGGCGTTCCCGCAAGGAAGCCATCGGGCATTCTTCATTGCCCGCCCTCGAGGTCTCTCCCGGAGGCAGGATAGGAGAAGCAAACAGATAATTAAAAAGGCGACGAGGCCTAACATGACCACCAACATGGGAAGCTGGGAACGCTCCAAGGAAAGTATGATAGTTCGTCATCTGTCTTGAGAAGGGTAGCAATTTCGGCTCGGGTTTGTGTCCTTCAAGGGATACCGGAGCATTCGTATATATATCCAAGAAGATTTTCCATTTTAATCACAAGAAGCGAAAAAAAGATCGGCAAAAAGGATACTCGCCAAGAAAAAGGAAAGGACGGGAATTGGAAAAATCTCATACGATTCCCTTTTTCAGGAAATTTCCAAAAAATCTCTCTGGAGACGATCCGCCGCCTTCACCGCGGCTAGGGTTTTCTGCTCGTTTCCTTTTTTACAACCGAGGGTCCATCCGATCGTATGGATTGCGTCATGCTAGACCGCCTCAGTTATCTATGAGGTCCACACGCCTTGGGCCTTTGAAGGGGGTCATCCCTTTCTCTTTTTTCCGTTTAGGATGAATTACAGTATATGGAGCCTCACGACATCATCTGCTCTAGCAATCAACGAGGTCCCGGCCTAAATCAGCATCAGAAGACACTGCATCTATAGCAATCTTCAGCCTAAGAGAAAATTACCAAGAAAAGGTCCAAGAACACATGTCATCCCTTTATTCCCATGAGAAAATTAAGGAATAAAGGGCAAACTGTTGGGCAAAAATATCCAAGTATAAGTTTTCTCCAGAGGGCCTTAACGGCCAGCCCTCTGCTTAAGAAGAAACCAAGGACCGACCTCTGCTATAGGTCCGACCACCTTGATCGGACCGGCCCTTGACGCATTATGGAAGACTTCCAAAGACTACAGCCGACATCTACAACTAAACTCTAGAACAAGAGATCGACTTTTCTAGGCTAAGAGATTAGGGTTTAGGCGACACTAAACTAGGTTTATACACCAACGTTGTAGTCCTGAATCAAAGAACTCAATAATACATCTCTTCAGCCTCAATTTATTATTCTTCATACAAACTCTTCTAGTGTTCTTTAGTACTAAAACGACCCTACATAAAAATACCATAACAACAACGCCTAACATGACCACCAACGCATGGAGCCTTTAATAAGGTTCAGTCCGAAATCAATAAAAAACCGTTTCTGTATATTTTTCGTATTTTGTTATTGAGCTGGACTCAACTAGGTTTAAGGTTTTTAGGTTGCTAGAGCTAGATAACTCGCTGACAGCACTTGCGGCTAAAGCCCTTATAATCCCTTGTAATGCCCGCAATGCTCTTACGCGGATTCGAAATAAGATCTACTGTTCTTTCTAAATTTTTTTTGTTATCCTCTCATATTTTCTGCGTCTATTTGGTTACTTGTTGTTGGCTTCGCAGAAATCTGGGACCTCTAGAAAATTGGGATTTTCCTAGTTTCCTTATTTATACGTTAATTTGACGGTACGAATTTTGGTTCTCATAGTTTGGCGCTAGAAGGAGGGTAGTCACGGATTATTCTTACTCATAGCCGCAAAACGCTTGATCAAAAAGACGTACGCATATATAAAAGACAAACTCGCAGCACTGACTGCCCCTATGGCCAACGCTTACGCAAACGCTGTAGTGTTCAACAAAATAGAAAACTTAGTCGTGACCTTCCGTCACAGGAAGAGCACTAAATCGAGCTCGCGATATTTCCCTCCAAACATAATGGGGCAACAATAAAATCTTTCCAACCCCGTGAAATTCTTCTTATTACCGAGTTGGAGAAATCTTAGCGCATAAGGGTTTGACCAAGACGATTTCTCTGAAAACATTTCGGAAAAGTAAAACTCGCTCCCCCAATAACTGCGGAAAAACCCTAGGTTACTCGCAGAAAGTTAAACTCAAAGACAAGCTCGGTCGCTATAGTGACCGAACACAAGACAAGCCCAGTCCCTATAGTGGCCGAGCATTGAACAAACTCTGTCGCTATAGCGACCGAGCAACGAACCAAGCTCGGTCGCTATAGCGACCGAGCCCGAAGACAAGCTCGGTCGCTATAGCGACCGAGCCCGAAGACAAGCTCGTTCGCTATAGCGACCGAGCACCAAGACAATTTTGGTCGCTATAGCGAGCCAATCTTGGTCGCTATAGAAACCCAGCCCCAAGATGAGTCCTCCACTGCGTTCTCCTTTTAATCCTCTTAGAAACGCCTTTCGTTTCGTCTCAATCGGAGTTTTCGTTGAGATTTTACGACGAAAACAAGTTGGACTCGTCTTGGCTCCCTTCCACTCGTTATAGCGACCGAGATGACATCCTCACTCGCTATAGCGACCTGTCAGGCCTCAAAGGAATCCTCCTTTGTGTTCTCCTTTGATTCCTCTTCGAAACGCCTTTCGTTTCGTCTCAATCGGAGTTTTTGTTGAGATTTTACGACGAAAAAAGTTGGACTCGTCTTGGCTCCCGTCCACTCGCTATAGCGACCAAGATGACATCCTCACTCGCTATAGCGACCTGTCACGCCTCAAAGGAGTCCTACTTTGTGTTCTCCTTTGATTCCTCTTCGAAACGCCTTTCGTTTCGTGTCAATCGGAGTTTTCGTTGATTTTAGGACGAAAACATGTTGGACTCGTCTTGGCTTGCTGTCACTCGCTATAGCGACCTGTCAGACATCCTCACTCTCTATACCGATCTGTCAGGCCTTAAGGAGTCCTCCTTTGTGTTCTCCTTTGATTCCTCTTCGAAACGTTCTTTGTTTCGTCTCAATCGGAGTTTCCGTTGAGATTTTACGACGAAAACAACTCCCATCCACTCGCTATGGCGACCGAGATGACATCCTCACTCGCTATAGCGACCTCTCAGGCCCCAAAGGAGTCCTCCTTTGTTTTATCATTTGATTCCTCTTCGAAACGCCTTTCGGTTCGTCTCAATCGGAGTTTTCGTTGAGATTTTACGACGAAAACAAGTTGGACTCGCCTTGGCTTGCTGTCACTCGCTATAGCGACCTGTCAGACATCCTCACTCGCTATATCGACCTGTCAGGTCTCAAAGGAGTCCTCCTTTGGGTTCTCCTTTGATTCCTCTTCGAAACACTTTTCGTTTCGTCTCAATCGGAGTTTCCGTTGAGATTTTACGACGAAAACAAGTTGGACTCGTCTCGGCTTTCATTTCGATCAGAACGATCGGAAAAGTTACAATTAAAAAACTCGGAAGGTCCGGCTAACGAATGGATTGCAATTCATCGTATAAAACAATTACAGTTATTCCAAAACACCAATCATCTTAACTATACGAGGAACTCGGATTCCTTCGGAAGACCGATACCATTACCGTACTTCTTCCAAACAACTCTTCTGTGCAACTCCCGTTGTGAATGTGGTTTGTCTCGACTCTGTCCCGACCAGCTCGCCATCGTTCTCAACCAGTTTCGAAAAAATTGAGTGATTTCTATAAAATCACTCGAAACTTAAAACGGTTAACGAAGATTAAACAAAGCCAAAACGAGAGATCATATCCCCCACTGCTAAGACGTTTTCTGACACCTAAGATTTCGCTCGGTGCGGACTCTCGACTGTTGTCTACTAAGCTTACTTTCGAAAAACTACTCAAAACTTCTTCGGGTCAATCCGACGGAAACGAGAAAGTTTATGATTAAGTTTAGTCACCAAATTTACGCCTCGCCGCAGCAAGGATTTCTGATATTAAGTTCGATAACATTTACGGAACACTTTTCGTAAAATAATTGGAGGGATCCTAAGTAGCTGCAGTAAACACATAGAGGAGGAACAGGAGGTAACACGTCCTTAATCAAGCCCATAACTGATCAGAACAAGCTTAGAAGAAAACTAGAGAAACTGGTGGTGGTTAAAGAGAAGCCAGAACTAGAGAATGGGTATGGGGACCAAACCACACGACCACCTGACAAAAAGGAGGTTAAATTGAGAGTACATGGTCTCATGTTCATGAGCAGGACGTGTGTAAGATCATTCTGGAGAGAATCAGCCAGCCTTAAACTCAACAAGGTGGAGGAATCATCTGCCTTAGAAGCTACATACCTTGAGAAAAGTTCCAAGTTGTTGTTGAGACATGAGGAAGGATTGCAGAGCCTTGTGTTTGACCCTGGAGGGATTGGAGAAGTGAGGATATCTCTCAAGGCTAGATCATGCAGTATGGTGTTTAGTGATCAATGTTTTATCATCCGACAGAGCTTGGATTTGAGGACAATCCTTATAAAGGAGGAGAGGATGGTGCAGCCATGAGTAGAGACATTGGAGAGCTGAGTGAGTCTGACGAGGGAGAGCTAGACTTGAGCGAGCAAAGAAGAGCCAGACTTGAGCAGAGAAGAGCCAGACTTGAGCAGTGAAGAACCAGACGAGCTAGCCAGCTTGTGGACTGGACCAGAAACCGATTAAGGCTGAGAATACAAGTGGAGAGTCTCAAATACTTAGCCAATTTCGTGGATACAAGACCAGGAGGAGAGATTCAAGATAAACCAGCATGTTGGTTTAATATAATTGCAATGTAATTAGGCTGAGCTTATTTGGTTTTCATTGGTTTTCACTTAATTCAAACCAGAGACAAATTAGGATTAGTAAACCAATTTTAATTGGAATTAGGAGGGGATTTCGAAATTGCTAACCAAATTGGTTAGGTTAGACCTTGTTTTTCTTTTAAAACTCACGGCAGCAGCCAAGAGAGAGACATCTTTGAATCTATTAATTTTTTCAGCAGTGTTGCTTGCTTTGTCTTGACCTTTCTCTGTTCAGCTCAAGAACATTGATCTCAATTAAAGGAAGGAATTCCTTTGTGAATCCATTTTAGACAATACAAGGTGATCTTGTGTCTTTGAGTAGCAACACATCTCTGTCGCCATATCCATAGCACTAGAGAGAAGTCCACACGTCCAACCGAGTGCTAGTAGCCTCCAGGACACCCTCTTCCATTACCTTCAAGTGATCCAGAAGCAGAAGCCACACCCAGGCTGCACCAAGTGGTATCAGAGCCACTTGAAGGTTAGGGTTTGAATTTTTCACCTAGGAGCAAGAAATCTATCAGTTACTTAGAGATCTTCTATGTCTGGATATGAAGAAGATCTTACAATTCCATTCTTCTATGGGAAGATTGATACAGAGGCATACTTTGATTGGGAAAAGAAGATTGAGTTTCTCTTTGGACTCCAATACTACACTGAAAAGAAGAAGATATGTCTAGCAGTAAGTGGACTCTATGGAATTGCATTCACATGGTGGCAAAGAGTTTCTCAGACTAGGAGATTTAAAAAAAATCACAAATTACTTCATGGTTTGAGAGAAGAGCTTGATGAAGAAAAGATTTGTCTCGCAATGGAAACTTCCTGAACTAAAATCAGGAGCAGCAACAAAGCTTACTAATTTAGATCAGCCTGCCTATTGGTCTGAATTGCCATCAAAACCAGCTGAGAGAAGATCTGTGGTTCCTGATCTATCATTGAAAAGAGAGGAGGAAAAGCTGCAAGCTTCTATATTAGCTTCACCAAAAGAACAGATTGAGGAGAGTCATGAAACTGAACCAGAACCAACGACTCTTTGTCTAAAACTAGAGGAGGAGGCACAAGTTGCAGAAGCTGAGTGTGGCCACGTGCCTGACCAAAGAAAACAAGAAGAAAAAGTTCCTGGAGGGTCATCTAAAGCTCTTGAATTGGTGCTTTCTGCTGTTGAGCAAGGTGATAGCTGTAAGTGTTTAACTTGTGAATTTCTGATCAGACCTATGGTATGTCTTCAGCTTAGCTTAGTGGAGCATCTGAGAGTTGTCAAGGGACTGCAACAAGTCGTTTTTGAACCAGGAGGAAGCTTGAGTGTTAGTAGAAGAAGAAAGAACTTTCTAGGTCAGAAAACAGTTTCATACAACCTTGATTTGCAAGGTTCATTCACTCCTCAAGAACAAGATTTGAAGTCAAATCTTTTTGAAGGGAGAGAGGATGGAGTGATCCTAAGTAGCTGCAGTAAACATAGAGGAGGAACAGGAGGTAACACGTCCTTGATCAAGCCCATAACTGATCAGAACAAGCTTAGAAGAAAACTAGAGAAACTGGTGGTGGTTAAAGAGAAGTCAGAACTAGAGAATGAGTATGGGGACCAAACCACACGACCACCTGAGAAAAATGAGGTTAAATTGAGAGTACATTGTTTCATGTTCATGAGCAGGACGTGTGTAAGATCATCCTGGAGAGAATCAGCCAGCCTTAAACTCAACAAGGTGGAGGAATCATCTGCCTTAGAAGCTACATACCTTGAGAAAAGTTACAAGTTGTTGTTGAGACATGAGGAAGGATTGCAGAGCCTTGTGTCTGACCCTGGAGGGATTGGAAAGTGAGGATATCTTTCAAGGCTAGATCATGCAGTCTGGTGTTGAGTGATCAAGGTTTTATCATCCTACAGAGCTTGGATTTGAGGACAAATCCTTATATAGGAGGAGAGGATGATGCAGCCATGAGTAGAGACATTGGAGAGCTTAGTGAGTCTGACGAGGGAGAGCTAGACTTGAGCAGAGAATAGCTAGACTTGAGCGAGCAAAGAAGAGCCAGACTTGAGCAGAGAAGAGCCAGACTTGAGCAGTGAAGAACCAGACAAGCTAGCCAGCTTGTGGACTGGACCAGTAACTCGATTAAGGCTGAGAGTACAAGTGGAGAGTCTCAAATACTTAGCCAATTTCGTGGATACAAGACCAGGAGGAGAGATTCAAGATAAACCAGCCTGTTGGTTTAATATAATTTCAATGTAATTGGGCTGAGCTTATTTGGTTTTCATTGGTTTTCATTTAATTCAAACCAGAGACAAATTAGGATTAGTAAACCAATTTTAATTGGGATTAGGAGGGGATTTCGAAATTACTAACCAAATTGGTTAGGTTAGACCTTGTTTTTCTTTTAAAACTCACGGCAGCAGTCAAGAGAGAGACATCTTTGAATCTATTAATTTTTTTCAGCCGCGTTACTTGCTTTGTCTTTAGCTTTCTCTGTTCAGCTCAAGAACATTGATCTCACTTAAAGGAAGGAATTCCTTTGTGAATCCATCTTAGACAATACAAGGTGATCTTGTGTCTTTGAATAGCAACACATCTCTGTCGCCATATCCATAGCACCAGAGAGAAGTCCACACGTCCAACCGAGTGCTAGTAGGCTCCAGGACACCCTCTTCCATTACCTTCAAGTGATCCAGAAGCAGAAGCCATACCCAGGCTGCACCAATAATACTCGACCATATTTCACGAGAAAGATTTTGTACAATTAAACTCGACAAGATTTTTACGAAACGACTTCCCGTAAAATTAACTCGGCAACATTTGTGGAATAACTCTCGAAAAATAAAAAGCTCGACAGCGTTTTAGGAAACAGCATTCGTAAGATCAAGCTCGGCCATATTTTACGAAACATCATTCATAAAGCCAAACAATATGGTATCTGGAACATGACCAGTTCGCTCATAGCCTGACAAACTGAGAGCCTCACTCGAGTGATGCCTTGAGCATTGACCCGTCTTTCCAGAACGCCCCTCTTTGCCTGCTTCTCCTTCCTCTGGTTCAACGATTTCGTAAATATTCTTCAGAAAAAAATGCAATATGATTTTAGCAGAGTCTGCCACGTTGAGTCGAAAACGTCTATTCATAATTTTCAATAGACTCTTCAACAATATACAAAGCGCACCTGGTCAATTTGGTAAAATCAGAGATACGAAGAAACGGGGATAGGAACTTGGACATTGATATCCCTTCCTCATTCTGATATTCTCGTCAGAATTTCGTCGAAATCCAATTCATATGAAATTCCACTGACTCTTCGAAGTCCTTTGACGTTGAATCGAAAGTGGCCATTCCTAAACGCCTAATAGAACTTTCTATAAATTACTAACTCATACTCGCAAGAATCCTTCGAGAAAATACACACCTGTTCTTGTAACTAACGCTACGAAAGTAGACATTTAGGTCATAAGACAAGAGGAGAAGAGGAAGGAAGAAGAGGAAATCTCGAATCATCAATGAGACTAAGGTACGTCCGACTTAGAAAATTCTGTCAAAGTTTTAATTTTTTGGTAGGAAAGGAATGAAAACGTCTTCAAAACTGCCGCATAATTTAGGAAATTTAGAACCTAGGTGGATAGTCTAGCAAGCTAAGTTTTAGGCAAATTTTCCAGTCTTGTTCCATTGTTCCTTGATTTTCCAGGCAGAGCATGCAACCCGATCTAGTCTCTCGAAAAACCGAGAAATGATCGCCACACATTATAAGGCACACTCATCCTACTTCCTAAAGAAAGAAAAACCTTCAAAAGAACGGTTAACCGGTTTTCTTTCGTAAAATAAAATAATGGATCCAATGGAGATCTGTCATAGATAATTTTTCTGCATAAGGTTGCTGATTCCTGCTTTACTACCCTCGGTTACGTCCAAGCAGGAAATGACCCTGCAACCAAATCCGCACATATTCTACGACGATCCTTTACCAACAACTTCTTTGGTTATACGGCTGAACCTAGCCTCCAATCCAAAACTACTGAGCGACCATCGCTCCAACCGCTTAACGGCTAATTGCTAAACGACAATCCACGATTTGTCGTGAAACGCAAAGTGACTATTATGCAAGCAGTTTGTCATGTAACCCAGAATCAGAAATCATACGATGAATTATTCGTAACGAAACTCAGTCATAACAACCATATGGTTAACGGAAGATTTAAACTTATCATCAATCGATTAAGTTCTATACGCCCCGAAAAACGCGGCATAAAAAGAAACAATCGTAACAAAGCTCCTAAAACTATACGAGTCATTCTTAAAAAATACACAAAATAAATCACTCGGGAGGCCACACTACTTCTCTGAAACAAATTTACGCGACCCTTCGGTCCTAGTTTCTGGATCAAAAATCGAACAATTCAGCGCCAAAACTGAAACAACAATTTTTGGCTGCAAAAAATCGCAAAACACCTCCAAGCCCGCGAACATTTCAAACACGAAATGCGGCACAAGGAAAACTCAATCTTCGGCACTGCGAGACGTCACTAACGCTCGAAGGATATTTTTTCCTCAAAACATTCCAGACGAAATTCTCGTCTCAGGAACTCTAAACTATAACACACCTTCAAAACGGTATCATATCGTTGTTGCTGATCACTACAAACGAACTCTAATGTCCTAAACAGACAAGCCGCCTTTAAAAGAGTAGGCTCTCTTACATCCGACAAGGATAACATAGCGCGCTATACAAGAAAACCGAAATTTCGTTTAGCGCTTCCTAACGGAAGTAGCTCTATTTGTACCCAGACAAATCATATAAGCCGACAACACTTTGCGGATTTTAAAACAGTACGAGTCAGGTTAAAATCGCAAACAGGCAAAACGAATGCCGATTTGTCATCGCAAAGCCTCAGTCTGAGAGTAAACCTAGGTCTTGCCCTAAAACAAGCCTTGCTGGTACTTAACATCTCACAGACATAGTATCAACACCCGATACGAGATCCCAAAACTTGTCTCTTCACTTAAGTCTATCCGTTTCACGAACCTTCGCGTAAATCAGTAAACAGCGAAAAATCTCGCTTTGTACAATCGATGGATACAGTGATAATCTGAGAGGCAGGAATGAGACGACAACTCACACCCTGTCTCTCTAACTTCGATAAACAGAAGTTCTCTCGATTTATACAGACCACGATTTAATAGAATTGAGCAAAATATTTTTAAGGCCAAACTTGGCCAAAGTAAACAGCCTCCGAGGCCACTCTTGCGGCCGACAAAGGTCCAATACGAAATACCATCGGCAGCAACATGCTCGAAATTCACTACGCTACACATAACTAGACGATAAAGTCTTGCTGGAAAACATGTCATAAGGATCTTAAGCTTCAAAACGAACTACGGAAGGCTTGATACCTACAACAAGGGTACGTAGGCAGCCTTTGAAAGGCGCAGCCACCAAAAAAAATGTGAAGTTTTATTTCGTCAATGTTTGTCTACGAATCTTCGGATACAAACTTCGTCCAACATTCCTATCTTGCCTAACTCGCCTAACCGCACGCTAGAATCCAATCGACGATCCGCGATTCTAACGGGCTGGGGGGCTAACTGTTGGGGTAAAAAACGGCCACGACGAAGTTGGCATCCAAATATCCGTAAAAAAATTATTAACTTAAGAATTTCTACATTTTAAAGAAAGGAAAACTTATACGAAAAACTTGCGGGAAAATCAACGATTTAAGAATCAAAGATTTCTTAAATCACCGATTTCATTAAATCAACGATACGATATTATCGAAGGTCCAAACATCCGCAAACAAACATCCTAAAAGCATCTTAGCATCGCGATGGTTTCGGACGCTTAGACGATGGATTTCAGTCCACGGCACAAATCCGGTCGCAATGGCGATCGAGTCACGAACAAGAACTCGATTACAGCTCGGTCGCTATAGCGACAGAGCGGAAGTGCATCAACCATTTTTCCGAAACGTCCAAAGTCTTCCGAAACGACGATACGACGTAAAACTATGCACTCTCGACTATCCTTATAACAATCCTCCGCAAGCCACGGCTAATCATTTCTTGATTTCTCGATCAAATGGGATCTTCAGCTCGGTTTACGATGAAACCGCGGAAACTTAACTTTATCGGAGAAATCGTAACAAACGTCTCCAACCAAAAGACGGCCCAAAGGGTCCTAAACTTGATTCCAGGCCCACTTACGATTTCTTAAAATCCCATAAATCTTATGACGGTTTATGCTTGGAGGATAAACATCAGTTTCTGCGGATAAATGGAAACTTTCCGCAGATAATCATGAAGATCGGAAAAAATGGAATATCTCCATTTTTTGGATTATGACGGCTTAAGGGCAAAAGAGGAAGGCATAAACCGACCTAGGAGGGAGTATATAAGGAGTTCAAGGCGAGAGGCATAGGGGAACTTTTTAAGACTTATAATTCTAAGCACTTAGAAACTTAGGCTTTATTCTCGTCAAGTTCGGTTTCTATGACTGGCACTGAATTACTAGACGAACTCGCCCAGGAAGTTCGATCTCTTGTCCAGCTCTATCAATTGAACTACGTTCGGCTTGATCCTCGAAAGGGGTACTTAGGCAGCCTTTAATAAGGTTCAGTCCGAAATCAATAAAAAACCGTATATGTATCTTTTTCGTATTTTGTTATCGAGATGCGACTCAACTAGGTTTAAGGTTTTTAGGTCGCTAGAGCTAGATAACTCGCTGACAGCACTTGCGGCTAAAGCCCTTATAATCCCTTGTAATGCCCGCAATGCTCTTACGCAGATTCGAAATAAGATCTACTATTCTTTCTAAATTCGTTTTATTATCTTCTCATATTTTCTGCGTCTATTTGGTTACTTGTCGTTGGCTCCGTAGAAATCCAGGACCTCTAGGAAATTAGGGTTTTCCTAGTTTCCTTATTTATATGATAATTTGACAGTGCGAATTTCGGTTCCAACATTGCTGCGAAAATTGTTCTCCCTCTGCTCCTTGGCCCAAGCTATATTTATATACTCCTCCTTAGGTTGGTCTATCTCCCCTTGGGCCAAATCTATCGCGAATCGGGCTTTTTCCATTTTCTTCGATCTTCGTGTTTATCGGGAAACTTGATGTTTATCTTTGGGAAACTTGACATTTATCTTTGGAAACTTGACGTTTATCTTTTATGTAAAGATAAAGACAAACTGTCATGTCTATCTCAAACTTGATCTTCTAAAAATCGTCAGCGGGCCGTTTAGTCGCGTTTGGGTCCTTTCGGGCCGTCTTTATACCTTCGACGTTTTTTACGATTTTACGAGAAGGTACTCGTCGTTGTATCGGTTTTCCGAACGAATCTCAATTACTCGTATAGTTGAGATGATTGTTGTTTTAGAATAACCGTAATCGTTTTATACGATGAATTGCAATCCATTCGTTAATTGAACCTTCCGAATTTTTCCGTAATTTTCCTGATCGTTCCGATCGAAGCGAGATGGGTGTTTTAGATTCACGGTTTTAAGGAGTTGTACTATGTGACTCCGAGCAAGGATGCAATGTATGTGATTGGACAGGAATCAGGTGCATTTACGAGGAATTGGCCGCACTCACTAGACGACCCGCAGCACGGCACGCAGGACCACGGCGTGGGCCCTACCGCCGGTGCCCGGGGCCACGGTGTGGGCGCCAGGGGCCGTGCAGTGGCCTCAACCGCCGGCGTCTGGGGACGTGCGGTGGGCGCAACCGTCGGCGCCCGGGGCCGTGCGGTGGGCGCAACGGCCGGCGCCCGGGGCCGCGGTGTGGGAGCAACCGCCGGCGCCCGTGGCCGTGGTGTGGCCGCACCCGTCGGCGAGTAGACCCGTGCTCGTCGGGTAACCCGTTTCGGCTATTCGTTTTCTTGGTTTTTTGAGGTTTTGAGCACCTCTTGGTTTTTTCCGAGGACTTTCGGGTATCGATTTCGTCTTGACCGATTTTGACCCCAACAGTTAGCCCCCCAGCTAGCTAGGAACCGTGGTGTTTTGGTAACAGTTCCTAGCTTGCGGTATAGCTCATTTAGGAAGTTGTGAAGACGTAATCGTTTGCCGAAAGTCGGAGTGAATAGTAACTTTTATTCTTTATAAAGATGGAGTAAGAAATTTTTTTAATCATTCTTACTTCATCCAAGAATTTTACTCTCTTAAGAATTCTCTCTTTTCTCAAAGAACATGTCTTCAAGAACAAGATCTTCAAAGAGGAATTCCACATCTCACTCATCTTCGGGCGATTCACCTGACGTGGTTGTTATGGTATTTTGTGATAGGGTCGTTTTAGTACTACAGAACACCAGGAGAATTGAATTAGAGATAAGAGATTAGACTGGAAGATGTTTATTGAGTGAATTTGATAGGGACTCAACGTGTTTGGTGTGAGAACCTAAGTTATAGCCGCCTAAACCCTAATCTCCTAAGTCTAGAAAAGTCGATCCCTTATTTTAAGGTTTGGGTTCCCCTTTTATACTTCTAGATGTCGGCTGTAGGCTTAGGAAGTCTTCCAAATTAATAAAAATAGAAGTTTCTCCTTAGATAGAAAACTTCCATTTTTTCGTCAAGGGTCGGTCCGATCAAGGGGATCGGGCCTACCAAGGGGATCAGGCGTTGAGTCCTTCTTGAGCAGGAGATCCGTCCTTGAGTCCTTCTTGAGCAAAGGATCCGGCCTTCAAGGCCCTATCTGGAGGCTGGAGAAAAACTATGCCTGGATATTTTTCCTCAACAGTTTGCCCCTTATTCCTTTATTTTCTCGTGGGAATCAAGGGATAACGTGTGTTCTTGTCTTGGTTTTATCTTAGGCCGGAGACTGCTTAAGGTACTGTGTCTTCTGATGTTGCTTTAGGCATGGACCTTGTTGATGACAAGGGTAGATGGTTCCATGAAATTCCATCACTAATGGAGAAGAGATGGAAGGAATGACCCCCTTTAAAGACTTTGAGATATACGGGCCTTGCGCATGGAACATGTTTCGGAGATGTGGGCTTCGCGAAAAGGCCCAGTGATGGTTGAGCTTTCTCCTTTGGCGTTCTTTTGGCTGCGTGACGACTCCCCCGAGGCGCGTGGTCGTCACTCTTTTGGGCTTCATCTCTCTCTTTTTCGAGATCAAACCCATCTCCCTCATTCTTCTTTTATTTTCTCCTCCTTTCTCTTTCAAGAACTTTTCACGGCGGCTTCCTTCCTCGAAGATTCTCCTTCGCTTCTCGACAGGTAGCAGTCTCCTCTCTCTTCTCTTTACTAGATCGTCCTTAGTAATGTCCGGTGAACCCCTTAGTAAAACCTTAGGCTCCTCCCCCGTAAGCTATAGGGCTAGATCTAGGAGCTTAGATCCAATGAGTTCTTCTTCCCATTCCCCTATCTATGCAATTGAGGTGGAAAGTCCTCGGCTTGATAAAGTCGAGAATATCTCCTCCGATGATGAAACCGAGGAACCCTTGTCGACAGGTTCGGTTTCTAGGATTAAAGATATAGAGATTGAGGAGTGGAGGAAGAAGTACGATCTTCCTCAGGAACTCGTCTTCCGGGTCCTGGGTCCTTTTGATAGGATCTCGGATTTCGGAGTTGACGAGGTTCCGGTTTATGAAGCGTATTTTGATGCGGGATTCCGGGGTCGCGTTCCTTCCGCTTGGAGGACGTTGATTGCGATTCATAACCTGAGTGACCTAGAGGACTTGACGTTAGGAGTGAGCGAGGTCCTTTATTCGTACTACGTCGCTCCCTTGCTTGGAGCGAGAGGGAATTACTATTTCCATCCTCTGGGCGGTAACGCATTGGTCAAGGACATTGAGAAAGAACCGAGGAAACGTCACTCGAGCTTTAGTGGTAGATGGGCAGAGAAGTTCGCCTTTATATATCTTCCTGGCTTCTCTTCGATTTGGCACATAGTGTATAGGTTATCACTCTTTTGCGAGGATCTTCAATTGGAATACTCACTTGTTTCTTCTCTTTCTTTGGAGATATTCCTCGTGCTCCTATACCAGAAGGAAAATAAGTAGTTGATCAAGCTCTCGAAGTTCCCCTTCAACGTCGTCAAGTCGAGTTCCTTCTCAGTAAACAAGTCCTTGACAATGCAGTATTTGGGGTAAGCTCATTGCGTTATGCATCTTTTGATTGCTTGATTTGCTGATCACAAATGTTCATATCCTTTAGGTAACATGTCTGGATCGACGAGATCAAGCTATGGATGCCTTCACCAAGGCCATGGAGAAACTCTCGGCTAAGAAGCCTGCTCCTAAGGGTGCTGCTTCAGGTGATGATGATGTCTTGATCCTCAGGAGTGGCAAGCGTAAGGGTTCTTCTAGCTCAGCCCCCTGTGTCACTAAGAAGAAGACTCGGGCTTATGGGTCCAGCGTGAAGGCTTCACTGCAGCCTTGCGAGGACCTATCCAAGGTGTTGGCTGATCTCTCTTCTAAAATGTTCGCCGAGAGCGCCTGCTTTCTTCCTTCAGGGGATATCTCGAAGGCCATTGAATCTGTCCAGTTTGATCTTCTCCAGGTATGCCGTAGAATTTTTATTATCTTTTGTTGTATGTGTTAATGACCATCGTGATTTCTTTGCAGGCAATGTCTCAAGTTCATCATCTCGGATATATGATGAATGAGCAATCATCCAAGGTGGAGGTGGAGAATTTGACTACTCGACTTCGGGAGGAGAAGGACAAGGCCTTGGCTCTAGGGAAGGAGCTTAAGTCTCTCAAAATCAAGCTGAAGAATTCTAAGGAGATGGAAGCTGCCACTGCCGCGGAGAACGCTACCCTGACGAGTCAGCTTGAGGAAGCCAGGGAGGAGCTGTGTGGATTGAAGGCTGAGAGAGAGTCCTTTGAGGACGAGAAGCTGATGGCTGTGAGCGGGGCAAAGGTGGCTGCTCGTTGGGAGCTGAAGAGGAAATGGCTCAAGGAGTAGACCAGCGGATGGAATCTAGCGGTGGAGTTCGAGAGGTACAAGACGGTGAAGATCTCTGAGGCCAAGATGAGTGGGTTGCCTCCTCCAACGTTCGACGACGAGCCACCTCTCCCTGAAGAAGACGTGACTGAGAAGAGCACCCCTGCCGCGCTTGATGATCCGGCTGTTTCTCCAGAAGCTTGATCTCCTCATCTCTAAAACTTTTAAGTTTTTTTGTTGCGCCCTTTGGGCCCTTGTTGTTGTCTTTCCCTTCGGGGCTTTATTTTCAAACTCTTAGGCCTTCGTGCCTCTTACCTCTTTATGCACTTGATCCCCGTGGATTGTAGACTCTATTTATCTGCCTTCTTTACGTTTCTTGTCTTGCTTTTACGCTTTTGAATGGTTATCCTTTGTTAAGAAATGTGTATAGGCGAGTCTCGCAAGTGAGGGTATCTTATCCTATCTTCGAGATAGGGGAATTCCCTATTCGGGTTATGGGCCCAAAGGCCGACCAAAATCAAGATAAGATCAGAAGGACCTAAGGTGTTGATTGCCTTGTTTCCAAAATGATGTCGCTCTGGATTTTCAAGATTCAAGGCCCATTCGATGCGCATAAACCGCTAGGAAGGGCATGACCCTTGAGGAGATTTCAGATTCTAGGACCCGGGTTTTGCTTGGCTGAGACCTGAAATAATTTGGAGAAGCGTCAGATAATATAATCCCGTATTAAAAAAACCTTAGTTATTAGTTGTAGAATGAAAGATCCTTTCTTAGAACCCTAGAGTTCTAACTTGGTTTGAACCCTGAGGTTTTTGAGCCATATAACCCGGAGGTTCTTAAGGCCTTGAACCCACTACAGGAAATGTGAGTATTAATAGCATCCGATTATAGCGTTTTTGACAATTATGCTATTGTATACTAGCACCGGCTTTTTTAATTGCGTTTACAAATTTAAAACGCTATAGTTGGTATCGCGGGAAAATAAATTTTATTAGCCGCGTACTTTACTAAGTGTAGGCGCCTTACTATTTCAGATTTAAAATTAAACGCTATGGTAAATGTTAAATATCTCAAATTTTAGTCAAAAATATTTTAATCTTTGACCAGGCTTTATACACACAAAAAAAAATCAATACTCTCCTCTGTCACATTATGAGAAATCAGCCGATGTTTGTGTTTAAAAAAAAGGAGAAGGAATCAGCCGATGGAAGAAGAATCGACCGAGCAGCTTCTCTGTATTTTGACAAATCCTCCTCCTCCTCCTTTTGATGTCACGCTCGCCGTCCAACCACCACCACCACACCATGTTTCGATCCTCTCTCTCTCTATCTCTTTGTTGGGTTTCGAATCTTACCTCATCCCGATCTGTCGAATATGATTCTCAGCCAAAAAGACTTCTCCTTTATCTTTTCTTGGAGGATTAACGTTGCGTTTACTTTCGTTTTTTTCATCAGGCGTTCACAGTTGAAAGCTTGAAAATGGTGTGGTTTCCAGCTGGTTCTAGAGTGACGAGGATTGCTGTTCAAATGATCCTTAATCAGTATGGTTAATATTACTTCCTCTTGATTCTTACTTCTTTTTGTGTATGTTCCCTTATTATTCATTGTTTATGCTAGATTGATAGGACCAAAAAAGTTCTGTATCTGGAACTCACAAAGTTGATTTTTTGTTCATCCAATTGTGGTTTTCTGAAGGTTGAAAGTGCTAATGGTTGTAGATTGTGGGAGATGGATATCTCGAGAGACGAATGCTAGAAATGAACAGGAAGAGATTAACGGTTGTGAAACATTGTTTAAAACTGAAAGAAATGTATCTGTCTATGAATTGTGACTTGCTTTGCAAAGATTACAACTTGAGCTTAAATCTTTTCTTTTCTCCGCATATCTTATACATCTTATCTATTTCTACTGATTAATTATACAAGTATTATGCTGCAGATGATCACTTTAAGAGGTGATGCAGAGCTCGAGCTTGTGGACTCGCTGGACCCTTTCTCAGAAGGTGTGGTGTTCAGTGTGAGACCTCCTAAGAAGAGCTGGAAGAACATTGCAAACTTGTCCGGTGGTGAAAAGGTCTTTGAGAAAACAGCAATTCATATCTTTACACTTCATCTCACCAGCCTGTCTTCAACTCTTTTAAATGACTTCTCTATCTTTTACTTGCAGACACTTAGCTCACTCGCACTAGTCTTTGCACTCCATCACTACAAGCCTACACCACTATACGTCATGGACGAAATCGACGCCGCTCTTGGTAACACTTCCATTCCTCCATTGTAATATTATCTGCAAACTCAGTTAACTTGTGAATGAAAGTTTAACTCATTTTTTTTCTCTCACTAGATTTCAAGAATGTATCAATCGTTGGACACTATGTGAAGGACCGTACTAAAGATGCTCAGTTCATTATCATCAGGTCAGTCCAGTGTCCTACTTTATTCCAATTGACATGAGATAAATCAGTTTTTTTCACACTCTGGAACCTGATGTAAAAGATGTTTTGAGATCTAATATGTGAAACATGGTGCAGTCTGAGGAACAACATGTTTGAGCTAGCAGATAGATTGGTGGGAATATACAAAACAGATAACTGCACAGAGAGCATTACTATCAACCCTGGAAGCTTTGCAGTTTCTCAGAAAACGTCTGCTTAAGTCTACCAAATGAACAACATCTCTACATGAACCAATTTTTCTTTTTGGTGTATGCTTGTATTAACAAAATCATTGTATTGTAATGGTTTCTTTGTGTGGTGTTTTTCTACTGTTAGTTACATTTGCTTGCATCATTTTATAAATGATGGAATTAACAATATCGGTAGTTTAAGTTATATAACCTAAAGTATGTTTGTATATCACGCCTACTTGTAGACAAATCTAATAATGGTCAAATCATTTGCATAATTATTGTATTTTCTAAGAAAATACGTCTTTAGGATTGAGACAAGATGAGGATGATTAACACCATTAATCAGACAATTAAAGTACGATTTTTACTAATAAGAATTAAGAAGCACAAGTAGCATCAATGTGAGTATAGTGGTTTACTAAGATGAATAGTACACCAAAACATGTAAAACATATTTGAAACGTGTATATATATCATGAAAGTTATGTTACAAAAATAGATCAAAACCCTAAACATTGTTACCCTAAACCCTAAACATGGTTTTTATACACTAAACATAAACTTGATCAAAACTTCAATCCAATCTTAAACTTAAAGTCAAAGTTTATCCATTTTAAAAATCTAATCTTAAATTTAAATTCTAAACCTCAAACACTAAATCCTAAATCTACACTCTATATCTATAATACCCTATACCCTAAAATTAAACTCTACATACAAAATCACAAATCCAATCTTAACTAATTTATAATAGAAACTTTAAATCAAAACTCCAAGTATATTATAAAAATAAAATCATACATCTAATCATACATCTTAACCCTAACCCCTAAACCACATATCTCATTTTAACATATATCATAACATTAAATCTTGATTTTTAAATAAATTATAAGTCCGTAAATTAACTAAAATTTCAAATAAAAATTTAGATTTCATATTTTAAATTATTATATCAAAGTATTTAAAGCTTAGATAATTTTTAGTAATAGATAGAAATAAATAAAAGAGAATTTATATTGTCTTTTTTTCTGAACCACTGATTGATTTGAATCAAAGGCCCAAAATCATTTCTGTATCAATCCTCGTCCTTTATTTCTATTGGTCAGTTATGGTTATGACATTGATCACCCATCTGCACCCTTGGATTGACATTGAATCGACGGTTGATCTTAATTATTCATTTATTCATTTTTTACTATCTTTTCAGATCTACGAGTCGTCCCCGAGAAGCAGAGAGAGAGAGAGAGAGAGAGAGAGAGAGAGAGAGAGAGAGAGAGAGAGAGATAGAAGAGATAGAGTTCTTAGATGGTAGAGAACGGAGAAGACGCAACGGCCGGTCGTCACCATCATCACCACCACCATCGCTCGTTACCACCGCCATCGCTCGTTACCACCACCACCATCGCCATCTCTCCCATCCCCCATCGCTCGCCACCACCACCATCGCTTCTCAGATC
>NC_079519.1:16029476-16119518 GCF_000801105.2 Raphanus sativus
CGTCTTCACCGAAGTCGCCACAAACACCGTCATTTACTTATCTCAGATCGTAAAGACTGAGACTTTCTTCTTCTCTGAGTTTTGCTTATCTCTGCTGCTTTTCATTTGAGGTATATTTTGTCGGAAAATTTAGTACTTAGCTACAACCTACAACGCAACTTGCTTCTCTAAATGATTGAGGTGGACGAGTTCCTTATTTTGTTTGTGTTGTCTCTTTTGTTACTACTGTCGTCACTGTATGAATTGCAATATATTATTATTATTATTACAATAGAGAAGATTTGTTTGGTCTGAAAGGTTTGAACATAAGTTTAGGGGTTTTCTTACTCTTGGAAGTTTAGATGAGTTCGTGTTTTATTTGGAATATCTCTTGTATTCGAAATTAGTACTTTAAATCTAGTTCTGTCCTTTGGTATATGCTGCTTATTGGTTAATTGTCTTTATCAACAATGAAGGATGAAAACGTTGAGTCAGAAGATGATGTATACAGCAAGAATGATGCAGATCAAGGCGATGATGATCAACATACACGAATGTTGTGAAAGAACTAGGAACACAGAAACAATGAACAAGATTCTCCAAATAAGGTTATCTTTTATTAGAAATCTTTTAAACAAATTACACTCTTTGTTTAATCAGGTTTACTCGACTTCACACCTGTGAATCGACACTGACCAATTTCTAATCTACCCAACTTTACTCTAACAGCCAAGTCGCCCGACTTGTTCAACACCCAAAACCTTGTTCAACTTCGACACAACACTGTTTTCTCTCTGCACTCCCAAAACTGTAGAAAACAAACTTGCAAAGTTTGATCCCTTTTATCCTTCAAACCAGTCTCGTTTTAATATTGATAAGTCTAAATCTTCTGATTCATTATTATCTCTAAGCTTCAATCATTATCTCTTGTCAAATCGTAATTAATATTTCCAACCAATAAGATGACGCCACGTCATAACACCTTGTGACTTGTGCAACCATGAAGAAACGTTGAACACATTTGTTTGCAGACTCCTGGTCTCAACAATCTCCCCCTTTTTCACTGAGTTTTACAACTCAAGCTTACTAGCGAACACTTGCAAGAAACTCCCTCTCAACTAAGTACCATCAAGCTGAAACAACTCTTCAATCTCCCCCTGCTTGAGTGACAAAACTCTTTGAAAATCTTCATAACAAATCATGCCTTTGTCACATCTCTTGGAACCCCATCCTGCTTATGCCTGGCATAAAGCATTGGCTTCATTAACATGTCTGAGTATACCTCGAACAACCTTAGTGTTAACCCATCTCCTATTGACATTCGGACATCCCAATTTCTCTGAACATGCTACATTGCACACAAGCCCTTGAACAGTCTCCTTGCATTTGGAATACAAATCTGATTTTGCAATCCATACCTTACCATAGCTTTTTGACTCAATATAACATTTGCTTTCACTCCAAGCCTTCTTGATATTGTTGATTCTCTCATAGCAAAATCGATGAGTATGCCCAAGTTCCCACAAGAATAACATCCATAGTTGAGACTACATTCTCCAGCCTTCCTTGTCTTCATCTTGCTTTCCAAAGCATAACAGTATCTCTGTATGTGTCCAGGTTTTCTACAGAAGTAACAACCTTGTTTGAACTTCTGATTTGTCTGTTCAACGAGTACTTCTTTGCTTGAACAGGTTTGATGCGATTCAATCTCCTTTGATTTAATATCAGAAACTGGTTTAGCACGAACGAAATTGGTGAGACATGCTTGATCTGTTCCACTACTAGAGCTTGACACACGATTTCCTATGTATCCAAGACCCCAATTCTGTTTTGCAGGCTGTCCCATGGCAAGAAGAGTATCCAAATCCTTTGTTCCTTTGCTTAACATCCTGATCTTCTTGTTGTTTTCGTTAAGATTATGCTCAAGATTTCTGCTTTTCTCCTTTTCTTCTGACAAAAGGTCTGATAACCTATTTATCTTTGATTCCAATACACATATATTTTCGTGTCCAGCTTCTGTCTGCTTGGTCAACCCGTTATCCTTCGTTGAACATGTTGGCGTCTCTAGCTTCAATGTCGTAGGCTTTTCCATCTCTATTATATTAATCTGAGTTTCTAGTAACGCCTTGTTCTTCAGCAGGTTCAGATTCTCGTTACTCAATTCAATCCAACTATCATAGAGCTTACGATATTCAGCTTTCACATCTATCTCTCCATCACTATCTGAATCAGAATCTACCTTAAGTTCTTCATCATTTTCTTTTCCAATAAGAGCTACAAGACTAAGTTTTTCATCACTTCTCTTCTGATGACATGGACGTTCAACCTCAGATTGTCTCTTGCACACATCATGGCAGTGACAATCACATGCCTGACAACCTTTACTAGCACAAACCTCACGTTAGTTAGAGTTCTTTCTCTGCTCTTTCTCAAATTTCTTTAAAGTCTCCTTGAAGTTTTGTGTCAGTAACTCAACACATTCGTCCAATTTTTTATTTAGACTTTCATGAAGTGACTGAAATCTATCAGTTTCCTTCTCAGCAGCAAAAACTGTTTCTTTTCCTATCTTGGTTGGACAGGTAGGTGCTTCCATCTCTTCAGCTTTAAGAATACCAACCAACTGTGAAAACTTCATCTCATCAGTATTCATCCCAACCTTGAATAATGCTTTATAGGAGGCAAACTTCTCTGGAAGACATCGTATCAGCTTCTTGACCAGCTTCTTATCCTTGAAGTTCTTACCAAGGACAATTGCCTCGTTTGCAATAGAACTCAGCTTTGAGCTAAAACTCGTGATAGATTCTTCATCCGCCATCCTCAAATTCTCAAACTGAGAGGCCAAATAGTCTAGTCTTGCTCTTTTAACAGTGGACGTTCCCTCATAGTATTCCACAAGCGTGTCCCATGCATCCTTGGCTGAACAACATCCCTGCAAAAGTTTAAACTGATCTGAACTGATTGCATTGAAGATTTCTGATAGCGCCTTTGCGTTGAGTCTCGATGCAGTCTTTTCTGCTTTTGTCCACTTATTTTTGGGTTTAGCTATCTCTTCATCATCTTCAGTACAGATCGTTGGATCTGTCCATCCTGTTTGAACTGCAGTCCAAACATCTTCCTCAATCCCTTTGAGTTGTTGTTTCATGCGCACCTTCCAGTGTCCAAAGTTGTTTTCATCCAACATGAGTGATTTGTGAGCCGCTACAAACTCTGTTGTTTCCATGTTCTTCGCAGGACCTCAACCTGTTATAGATATCTAGATCTAGGTAGGTGACCCGCTCTGATATCAAATAAAAGAACTAGGAACACAGAAACAATGAACAAGATTCTCCAAATAAGGTTATCTTTTATTAAATATCTTTTAAACAAATTACACTCTTTGTTTAATCAGGTTTACTCGACTTCACACCTGTGAATCGACACTGACCAATTTCTAATCTACCCAACTTTACTCTAACAGCCAAGTCGCCCGACTTGTTCAACATCCAAAACCTTGTTCAAGTTCGACACAACACTGTTTTCTCTCTGCACTCCCAAAACTGTAGAAAACAAACTTGCAAAGTTTGATCCCTTTTATCCTTTAAACCAGTCTCGTTTTAATCTTGATAAGTCTAAATCTTCTGATTCATTATTATCTCTAAGCTTCAATCATTATCTCTTGTCAAATCGTAATTAATATTTCCAACCAATAAGATGACGCCACGTCATAACACCTTGTGACTTGTGCAACCATGAAGAAACGTTGAACACATTTGTTTGCAGACTCCTGGTCTCAACAATCTCCCCCTTTTTCACTGAGTTTTACAACTCAAGCTTACTAGCGAACACTTGCAAGAAACTCCCTCTCAACTAAGTACCATCAAGCTGAAACAACTCTTCATGTTGCAGTCTCTCACTGGAATGCCAAGTGCAGCCTTTGAAGGTATTGTGACAGTAAAGTCTGAGACTTTCTTCTTCTCAGAGTTTTGCTTATATCTCTGGTGATTCATTGTCTTTGAAGGGTTATAGCTAAAACGTTACTCTATACGGCAGACTTAAGCACAATCGTGTTAGTATGTATGTTGAGATGAGTTATCTTGTTTGTTAATCTTGTACGGATTGATTTCAGTCCTAAGTATGGGTGTATGTCTTCAAATCATTGTATTTAGCAACACTTGTTTTGTATGCTTTTCAGATACTGCAGAAAACTTGATGAAGGTGGAGGAGGCATACAGACTTTGAGGAAGGTGGAATAAACAGATGAATCATGAGGAAGGCCAAAGAGAAACAAGGAGCTTGAGGAAGGCGACTACTTAGGTTTAGTGTTAATTAGGTTTTTGGTTTAATGTGTTTTAGTTAGTTTTTAATTATACCAATATTTCGTAGTGTAAAGAAGGAAAAATGTTTTATTGTTTGTATGAATGTGATAATGTTGTGTTATGGGATTTAAATAATTATATTGTTTTTGGATTTTTAATAATTTAAATTGTTTTTATTTCATATTTTCGAATTAATTATTAAAAAAATCAATTCACTAATTATTATTAATTAATTTTTGGATAATTAAAAAACTAATTAATAACACAAAACATTTGCTATCTTTGCTACTGAGAAAAATCAAATTATTATTTCTAATAACATTTGTTAAACGTTATTATAAATATTAACAATTGCGACAACAAAAGCGCTATTGTTATAAACTTAATAATAGCACAACCGAAAATCGCTATTAAAAGGGTCGGACCTATTATAACAGGTGATGTCAGAACGTCCAAGGAAACGCTATTAAAAGAGAATGATAGCGCTTTTCGTCCGCTATTACTACCCACATTTCCTGTAGTGACCTTAAGGTCCCTTACCTAGGCCCGTAGGCCGTTTATTTAACCCGGAGGTTTGTGCTCGTTGAGCCATGGGGTTATTTGAGCGTTAGGGTTTAATCTTTAGATCCGGGGACCTAGATCAAACCTGATTGATGACTTGAACCCGGAAGTTGATACCTTGGTAAGACCAGAGGTTGATATTAGGATCCGCAGACCTGATAACAGGATTTTGCTAAGATCCTATTCAAATGTTGAAGTATAAAAGATGTCAATCCAATTCTAAGAGATCATGAAACACTAGGAATGCAAGACTATGCTTAAGCTAAATGCTATCAAGATGTGATGAGAGATTATACTAATATAAGACTAAAAATGCGATAAAGCAAAAAAGACTTTCTTTGATTATGAGATGGGAGAACTCATGGGATAAGGGATTTAGACCTTGGGTGATCAAACTCAAACTAAGGTGCCAGCTTTCAATCAATCTATCTACCCTAGACCTAGACACAAGACTAAATAAATTCTATCTCTAGATGAATGCTCATTTGCTTCCAAAACTCAAGCATCAAATCTCTTTGTTTGAATGTTGAGGAAGCAATCATTAATAATAAGTCTAATAGCCATCTTAACACCTTTAACAACAAATCTCTTTGATAGAGTATGTTAAAAGCTTAGGAGAGTTGGTTTAGACATTTCATCGAACACCTTGTGGGTGGGAAATTTCTAGAACTCAACTTTAGAGAGGCCAACTCCAAAGAAGCATTAAAAACACTCTACTAGAAAGGATTAAGAAGGATCTACACCTAAACACCTTAGATCACGCCTAATCACCATTAATCTCCCTAACCCATGAATCCAAAAGTGGATTACTCACTAATCACCATGACTACTCTTGAACCCATGAGGTATTCAAGCTTAATCATGTTTAGAAAGAAAGAAATGAACTTATAAACACTCAGAAACACAAGAACAAGATGATGATTTGATTCAAGGAAAGAACTTTCACCAAAAGAGGTTTTGTGTTTCTTAGAGAAAATAAGATCATCTCTCCAAAATGGAGATTACAAAGTATTTATACTTAGGTTTAGGGCAAAGAAAGATACATAGGATAAAAGACTTAAGTGCCCCTTGGATAAGGTTAATTTGGACTTCAAAATGTGGTTAAAATGACCCAAGGTCGAATTGGGTTGAACCAGCCCGGTCTGAGCAAACCGGTCCAGCAGTCTCTCGCCCAAGCTTCCTCCACGCCCGGCTTCTTCTTCACGGTCCAGGCATTCCGGTCCGAGCCTGCACGCCCGGGTTACTCTCCCCGTTCCAGTCTTCGCCCACACGCCCGGGTCCTTGATCGCAGTCCAACCATTCCGGTCTCGCCTACACGCCCGGCCTTGTCATCCCGGTCTCGACCAGTCCGGTCCTGATCTTCACGCCCGGCCTTGTCATCCCGGTCTCGACCAGTCTGGTCCTGATCTTCACGCCCGGCCTCATCACTCCGGTCTCGACCACTCCGGTCTTGACCTCTACGCCCGGTTTCATCACTCCGGTCTCGACCACTCCGATCCAGTCGTGTCCAAGAAGAGTATTTGCTTGGTTGAACATCATTCTTTATCTCCTTTGGATTTTTAAACTCTCAAGCACTTCATATCATCTCATAGTATGCTCCAACACCTGATAGGGACATATGAATGCAATATGGATCCTAAAGACACTAAGTTCTAAGCTAAATGATCAAAATGCACAAGATATGAAGGCTAAAAACATGTAAATATGCAAGATATCAACTCCCCCACACTAGTCATTTATATGTCCTCAAGTAAACTTTCAAGAACTAATGAGGAGAGGTTTGAAAGAGGAACCAAAAGATGCTCTTCTTAGCTCTCATCCTAACAACCTTGCATAATTACAACAACTAGCTAGAGCAAAACTTCCATTCTTCTCTAACTTTTCAAGGCCTATTCAACTCTTTTGATCTCTACACTCATCATCATGATTCCACAAACCACATATCCAACAACTCTCTAACAATAATTAAGCAAACTCAATAGAAAATCTTGCAGATTGTCAAAAGGTCCAAGTCATTTGGTTTGGTAAGAAAATGCTTCAGTTCAAGGTGAAATAAGAATTTCAAAGTAATCTTTAAAGGTGGTTCACTCTCAAATCAAAGTAGCGTTGGTGATGCACATAATATATCTAAGAAATGGATCAACTCATGCATACAATGCTCAATCTCCATTGTTCTACCCTTTCCCACATATATACAAGCTCAAATTTAAACATTAAATGCCAAAACCCCACTCTCATCACTCACCAAAAGATTTCCCAAAGAGCTCAAAACACTCTCTTATCTATGACTCTTTCTTTTTGAAGTCAATCAAGGGATTTTTACATTTTTAAACACTTTTCAGCTCTTTTTAATTTTGCTAGCCCTCTTTTTCATCATTTTTCATTATTTTCTTTTATTTATATATATATTTTTTTTTTTTGGGGGCCAAACACATTCATGATTTGAGCTAAAGATAACACTTACTATCCCTTGAGACAAGAAAATCACTCTAGAGTTCTAGAAATCTAATCTTTTCTTTCTCGACAAAACCATACTCCCAAAGTCAAACTCAACAACACTCACCACCCAATCCTAAATGCTAGACAAAGGTGTGTCTAATCTAGCTAGAATGGAAACTAAGCATTGTCGATCCCGATACTCTCAACATTATGCACATGCAAAGCTTTCAAACAATCTAATGAGTTTCAAGAAGAGAATTCAAGGCACAAAGTCTACAAGCTATCAAGTGATGCTCAATCTAATTGGAGAAATTCTTGGGTTCACCCCTAGAGTGAACCTTTAGGTTCACCCAACCAATAGGATTTCGTTATTTCATATTCACTATCTTTTAAAAAAGGAAATAAAATATTTCAAATTATATTAATATTTTTAAACTAAAAATTAAAAATTAATATTGATTGCAAACAAAAATACGTTTTAGAAAAATATATTTTTAATACCGTCAGCCAAACACTAAACCCTAAACTCTAAATCCTAAACCCTAAACTCCTGGGTAAACCCTAAACCCTTGGTAAATCCAAAATGCTTGGATAAATTCTAAATTCTACGGTTTAGAAATTAATCCAAGGGTTTATGATTTACCCAAGGGTTTAGGGTTTAGTATTTAGAGTTTAGGGTTTAGTATTTTGCTGATTGTGTTAAAAATATATTTGTTTTTTAAATCCAAAGATTTAAGATTTATTATTTTAAATATTTATTATTTTAAATATAAATCTTTTTTTGTGACTACTATTATTGTCTATTTATTTTTTATTTAAAAACATAATAAAATTTGACAATATTTTGTTTCTTTTTTTAAAAGATACTGAATATGAAATAACGAAATTCTATTTGTTGGGTGAACCTAAAGGTTCACTCTAGGGGTGAACCCAAGTATTTCTCATCTAATTGTCATGATTACAAAGGTTGGCAAAATAAGAACTTAGCATGAGCATCTTTACAAGGTAAAATCATCCTCTTATGCATGAATGCTACTTATATGAATGCTTCTAGACTCAATCCTAAAATGCCAATGATGCAACTAAATGCTTCTTTTTGTGTTTTTCAAATTTTATGGGTTTTCTATGCAATAACTATATACAATGCATGCTAGATGACAAGAAACACAAGAACATCAGTAACTTCCACCTGCCCCACACTTAATTCACACAGTCTCTTGTGTGAAAAGTGGAGAGAGATGACCAAAATAAAATCTAATGCAAATGAAAATGGTATATACAATGGAAGGTGAAGGAGTACCTCTATGGAGCGTGGGATCAGAAAGTGGAACTGAGAATCCATCTTCCTTTGGTGTAGTACCCAAATAGAGCTTCACCCTCTGTCCATTCACTGTGAATTCTCCTCCATTCATATCCCAAAGCAACACTGCTCCATAAGGCTTAACTTCCTTGATCTTAAAATGTCCTGACCATCCTTATTTGAGCTTCCCTGGAAACAACTTCAGCCTCGAGTTGTAGAGGAGTATCTGATCATCAGCTCTTAACTCTCTTCTCAAGATGTTCTTGTCATGAAAGGCTTTGGTTCTCTCCTTGTAGATCCTTGAGTTCTCAAAAGCATCCATCCTAATCTCATCAAGCTCATGAAGCTGAAAAAGTCTCTTTTCCTTGGTACTCTTGATATCAAAGTTCAACAACTTCACAGCCCACAATGCCTTGTACTCAAGTTCCACTGGTAGATGACAAGCTTTCCCATACACAAGGTTGAAAGGAGTGGTTCCCAAAGGTGTCTTGTATGCTGTCTTATAGGCCCAAAGTGCATCATCAAGCTTGTCTGACCAATCCTTTCTCTTGGCTCCCACAATCTTCTCCAAGATTCCCTTGATCTCTCTGTTAGAGACTTCAACTTGACCACTGGTTTGAGGGTGATAGGGTGTTGCAACCTTATGTTTCACTCTATTCTTCTTGAGAAGATTCTCAAAAAGTTTGTTGATGAAATGTGAGCCTCCATCACTTATCACCACTCTAAGGACTCCAAACCTTGGAAAATGATGCTTTTAAACATCTTCAACACCACTCTTGAGTCATTTGTAGGACTTGCAACTGCTTCAACCTACTTAGACACATAGTCTACAGCCACTAGTATGTACTTGTTGCCATAAGAAGAGGGGAAAGGTCCCATGAAGTCTATTCCCCAAACATCAAACACCTCTACCTCCAGAATTGGGTTTTGAGGCATTTCATTCCTCTTTGTGATGTTCCCTCTCCTTTGGCAAAAATCACACCTTGAGATGAAATCTTGTGTGTCCTTGAACATATGAGGCCACCAAAATCCAGCTTGTAGAACCTTAGCCACTGTCTTGAAAGTTGCAAAATGCCCTCCATATGAAGAACCATGGCATTGTTGTAGGATTCCATCAACTTCTTCTTCAGCCACTGCCCTTCTATAGAGATGGTCTTTGCAAAGGATGAAGAGAAAAGGCTCATCCCAATAATACCTCTTCAATTCCTTGTAGAACTTCTTCTTGGCATACCCTTCAAGTCTTAATGGTTCTTTTCCTGTGACAAGGTAGTTTACAGAATCTGCATACCAAGGCTCCTTCTCCTTAGATGCCTTAACCTCTTCAAGCTTCTTGCCTGTTTTACAAACTGCAACCACTGCCCTGATGGCCATGACCTGTTCTTCACGAAGTCCTTCATCAATGGAGGTTTCACCTTCAATCCTCAGCCTAGATAAGTGATCAGCCACTCCATTCTCAATGCCTGGCTTGTCTCTAATCTCCAAGTCAAACTCTTGAAGCAAAAGGATCCACCTCAAAAGTCTTGGCTTGGCATCTTTCTTGGCCAAGAGGTTCCTCAAAGCTGCATGATTAGTGTAGACAATGACCTTTGACCCAACCAAGTAACTTCTGAACTTCTCAAAGGCAAACACGATGTCTAGCATCTCCTTCTCAGTTGTGGAATACTTCACCTGAGCATCATTCAAAGTCTGGCTAGCATAGTAGATCACATGAGTCTTGCCATCCTTTTTCTGCCCCAAAACAGCTCCAACAGCAAAGTCACTTGCATCAAACATAATTTCAAAGGGGAGACTCCAATCAGGTGGCTGGACAATAGGAGCATTAACCAAGTTATTCTTCAGTTCCTTGAAAGCTTCAAGACAATCTGAATCAAAGCTGAAGGCGGCTTCTTTGCATAGCAGCTTGGTTATTGGCCTAGCAACCTTGAGAAGTCCTTGACATATCTCCTATAGAAACCAGCATGGCCAAGGAAACTCCTTATGTCTCTCACAGTCTATGGTGGAGGTAGACTAACCATCACCTCAATCTTAGTCAAGTCCACCTCAATGCCTCTCTCTGAAATCTTGTGCCCAAGTACAATCCCCTCTTTGACCATGAAATGTCACTTTTCCCAGTTTAGCACAAGGTTGGTATCTTCACATCTCTGTAAGACCCTGCACAAGTTGAACAAACAAGCAGAAAACGAAGATCCGTAGACAGAGAAGTCATCCATGAATACCTCCACAACATCCTCAATGAGATCAGAGAAGATATACATCATGCACCTTTGAAAGGTGGCTGGAGCATTACATAACCCAAATGGCATCCTTCGATAGGCAAAGGTACCATAGGGGCATGTGAATGTCGTCTTCTCTTGATCATCGGGATGTATGGGGATTTGGAAGAACCCTGAATACCCATCAAGAAAGCAATAGAAAGGATGGTTTGCAAGTCTCTCAAGCATCTGATCAATAAATGGCAATGGAAAATGATCATTTCTAGATGCAGAGTTGAGCTTTCTATAATCAATGCACATCCTATGTCCAGTTACAGTTCTAGTGGGGATCAACTCATCCTTATCATTTTTCACAACAGTCATACCCACTTTCTTTGGAACCACATGCACAGGAGATACTCATTTACTATCTGAGATACGGTAAA
This sequence comes from Raphanus sativus, assembly GCF_000801105.2. Lineage (NCBI taxonomy): Eukaryota > Viridiplantae > Streptophyta > Magnoliopsida > Brassicales > Brassicaceae > Raphanus > Raphanus sativus. The sequence goes on from NC_079519.1 coordinate 16,040,689, forward strand.
TAACACCGGCATCTAAGAGTTTGAGAATCTCCTTCTTTACAACTTCTTTCAAATTAGGGTTTAACCTTCTTTGATGCTCAATAAAAGTCATTGATTCATCCTCTAGATGTATCCTATGCATGCACAAAGAAGGTGATATCCCTTTGATATCATCTAGAGAATACCCTATTGCTTTCCTAAATTTCTTAAGTTCACTCAACAGTTGAGACAATTCAAGTTCAGAAAGCTCACTACTCACAATGACAGGGTAAGTCTCATTAGGGCCAAGGAAAGCGTACCTTATACCATGGGGAAGGGGTTTAAGCTCCACCTTAGGCGCCTTGAGTTCATCCCAGTCCTCTTGGTGACTGTCCTTTTGTTGAGTGGATGATGCTTCTTGATGAATCACTTGTTGAAGCTCCTCATACTGATCCTCACTATCAAACCCTCTGTGTGAATCTAGCATCCTCCCATAAGCATCACTTTCCTTGTTCTTAACCACTTGGACTTCTCCATCAACTTTCAAAGCATGCTGTAGAGGGTCCTCTAGTGCCAATTCTTCAAGAAGCTCATCAGCTAGAGCTTCCATTTCCTCTATGTAGAAGATCTGCCCTTGAATGGTTGGCCTCTTCATGATCTCATTGATGTCAAAATGGAGAATGTGCTCCTTACCCAAGTGAAGATCAATCTTGCCCTCCTTCACATTTATTATTGCTCCTGTTGTGGCCAAGAATGGTCTTCCAAGGATCAAGGGATCTATAGCTTCCTCATCCATCTCTAGCACCACGAAGTCAGTAGGAATTTCCCAATTTCCCACCATCACAGGGAGATCCTCTAGGATACCAATGGGAAACTTCACAGAGCGATCAGCTAGAACCAAAGAGAGTTTGCACTTCTTGTAATGGCTGAATCCAAGCTTCTTGGCTACATATAGAGGCATGAGGCTAACACTAGCTCCCAAATCACATAAGCACCGCTCAAACCTCAAAGGACCAATGGCACAAGGTAGAGTGAAGCTTCCTGGATCCTCTAACTTCTTAGGGATTGTCAACCTTTTGATGATGGCACTGCACTCATGAGTAAGAATCACCATTCCCTCCATTTCCTTCTTCTTAGCAGCCACATCATCTTTCAAAAACATGTTATACTGAGGGACAAGCATGAAGGCATCTATGATGGGCATTGTAATCTGAACTTCACTCATCTGCTTCTCAAAGAGTGCTTTGTACTTCTCCAATAGTTGCTTCTTGAATCTTCCAGGAAAAGGTAGCTTAGGTTCATAGGGAGGAGGGACAAAAAAAGTACTTTTGATGTAGCTTCACCTTGCTTCACTGTTCTCTTCTCCTCTCCAACCTTTCCTTTACCCTTAGCTTCAACAATCTTTTCCAGAATTTCCTCATCAACCTTCTCATCAACAATAACCACCTCATCATCAATGTTGATGGCAACCTCCCCACCTTGTTTCTCACCATCCTTGGTGAGTATCCTTGGAGGCAACTCCTGACCACTTCTCAAGGTGATTGCCTTCATTGCTTCCTTGGGGTTTTGGTCAGGTTTTCCAGGAAGAGAGCCTTGTTGACGGCTTGATTGAGAGCTGAATGAAGCAAACTGGTTCTCCAAAGCTTTGAACTTGTTGTTGAGCTCATTGTAGCTTCCATCAATCTTTGTGTGGATGTTTCTCAGTTCATAACCCATGTTTTTCTCACTTTTGGATTGAGCCTCAAGGAGTTGCTTGAACATTGATTCCACATTAGTGTCTTGAGACTGAGTTTGAGAAGAGCTTCCTTGAGCTTGAGTAGACTGGTTCCCTTTTGGGTTGTAGCCTTGAGAGTAGTTTTGCTTTGCTTGATAGCCACCTTGCTGGTTGTTTGAGTAGGGTCTTTGTTGGTAGTTGTTGTACTGAAAGTTGGACTCTTTCTTGTACCAAGTCCCATTAGCATTCACAAAGCACAACTCTTCTTGTCCTTCTAGCCCATCAACTTCATTGACCTTAGCTGTCTCTTCTTGTTTCTGCTCACCAACAAAGTTCACCTTTTCTTGCTTGGCTTTATCAGAAAAAAAGCAGTTCCATTTTTTCTTGTAGAGCCTTCAACTCTTTCCTTGTGTTCTGATCCTCTCCACCACTGCCTCTGTTACTTCTGTCATTGTCCTCATTGTAGACTGAATCACTCTTGGCCATATTCTCAACAAGCTCCAAAGCTTCTACTTCAGTTCGGCCCCAGAAGAAGCCATTGCTAGCAGTGTCAAGTTGGCTTCTATACTTAGGCAAGGCTCCTCTGTAGAAAGTACTAAGCAAACTCTCCTGGTTGAAGCCATGATGTGGACATTGAGTGATGTAGCTGTTGATTCTTTCCCATGCTTCACCAAAACCTTTAAGATTCCTTTGTTGAAATATTGAAATCTCATTCCGAAGCTTTGCAGTTCTTGAGTTAGAGAAGAACTTGGTGAGGAAAGCTTCTTTGCACTCATCTCATGTCTGGATGCTATCTCTTGAAAGACCCTTCTCCCATGTGTGAGCTTTATCTCCCAAAGAGAATGGAAACAACCTAAGCTTCAATGCATCTTCAGAAACACCATTGATCTTAATGGTGCCACACAGCCGATCACAGTTGTCCAAGTGATCTAGAGGATCTTCCAAAGCAAGCCCATGGTACTTGTTGCTTTGGATCATGTTGATCAAGCTTGACTTGATCTCAAAGTTGTTGTTCTCCACAGCTGGTACTCTAATGCCAGCCCTATTTCCATGGATATTAGGCTGATCATGGGCACCAATTGCTCTAGCTTGGCGCTGTGGATGTCTTGGTCCAAGGTTGGCAGCTCCTTGACCATCTTCGAGAACTCTATCTTGAGGCAGGTTCTCCATGTCAAACCCCAACCTCTGGATGTGAGCCTGTTGCTCTTCTTCCCTTCTTCTTCTCACAATCTCCCTCTCAAGTGCAGAAATGTCTTCAACAATGGGAACAAGACTTGATGAACCTCTTCTCCTCAAGTTCATACACCTGAAAAGTCAAAGAGAAAGAAGGCAAGAATCAATATCACAATAGAAAATAAAAATGATTTAGTCTCAAGCAAGTGACTAAATCCCAATGTCACAATCAACTTAGAAGTTGGCAACAGCGCCAATTTGATAACTTGATTTTGCTAAGATCATATTCAAATGTCGAAGTATAAAAGATGTCAATCCAATTCTAAGAGATCATGAAACACTAGGAATGCAAGACCATGATAAAGCTAAATGCTATCAAGATGTGATGAGAGATTATACTAAAATAAGACTAAAAATGCGATAAAGAAAAAGACTTTCTTTGATTATGAGATGGGAGAACATGGGATAAGGGATTTAGACCTTGGGTGATCAAAATCAAACTAAGGTGCCAGCTTTCAATCAATCTATCTACCTTAGACCTGGACACAAGACTAAACAAACTCAATCTCTAGATGAATTCTCATTTGCTTCCAAAACTCAAACATCAAATCTCTTTGGTTGAATGTTGAGGAAACAATCATTAATAACAAGTCTAATAGTCATCTTAACACCTTTAACAACAAATCTCTTTGGCAGAGTATGTTAAAAGCCTAGGAGAGTTGGTTCAGACATTTCATCGAACACCTTGTGAGTGGGAAATGTCTAGAACTCAACTTTAGAGAGGCCAACTCCAAAGAAGCATTAAAAACACTCTAATAGCAAGGATTAAGAAGGATCTACACCTAAACACCTTAGATCAAGCCTAATCACCCTTAATCTCCCTAACCCATGAATCCAAAAGTGGATTACTCACTAATCACCATGACTACTCTTGAACCCATGAGGTATTCAAGCTTAATCATGTTTAGAAAGAAAGAAATAAACTTATAAACACTCAAAAACACAAGAACAAGATGATGATTTGATTCAAAGAAAAAACTTTCACCAAAAGAGGTTTTGTGTTTCTTAGAGAAAATAAGCTCATCTCTCCAAAATGGAGATTACAAATTATTTATACATAGGTTTAGGGCAAAGAAAGATACATAGGATAAAAGACTAAAGTGCCCCTTGGATAAGGCTAATTTGGACTTCAAAATGTGTTTAAAATGACCCAAGATCGAATTGGGTTGAACCGGCCCGGTCTGATCAAACCGGTCCAGCAGTCTCTTGCCCAAGCTTCCTCCACGCCCGACTTCTTCCTCACGGTCCAGGCATTCCGGTCTGAGCCTGCATGCCCGGGTTACTCTCCCCAGTCCAGTCTTCGCCCACACGCCCGGGTCCTTGATCGCCCCGGGTCCTTGATCGCCGTCCAACAATTCCGGTCTCGCCCACACGCCCGGCCTTGTCATCCCGGTCTCGACCACTCCGGTCCTGATCTTCACGCCCGGCCTTGTCATCCCGGTCTCGACCAGTCTGGTCCTGATCTTCGCGCCCGGCCTCATCACTCCGGTCTCGACCACTCCGGTCTTGACCTCTACGCCCGGTTTCATCACTCCGGTCTCGACCTCTCTGGTCCAGTCGTGTCCAAGAAGAGTATTTGCTTGGTTGAACATCATTCTTCATCTCCTTTGGATTTTTAAACACTCGAACACTTCATATCATCTCATAGTATGCTCCAACACCTGATAGGGACATATGTATGCAATATGGATCCAAAAGACACTAAGTTCTAAGCTAAATGATCAAAATGCACAAGATATGAAGGCTAAAAACATGTAAATATGCAAGATATTAACTCCCCCACACTAGTCCTTTACTTGTCCACAAGTAAACTTTCAAGAACTAATGAGGAGAGGTTTGAAAGAGGGGACTCATATCCAAAAGATGCTCTTCTTAGCTCTCATCCTAACAACCTTGCATAATCACAACAACTAGCTAGAGCAAAACTTCAATTCTTCTCTAACTTTTCAAGGCCTATTCAACTCTTTTGATCTCTACACTCATCATCATGATTCCACAAACCACAAGTCCAACAACTCTCTAACAATCATTAAGCAAACTCAATAGAAAATCTTGCAGATGGTCAAAAGGTTCAAGTCATTTGGTTTGGTAAGAAAATGCTTCAGTTCAAGGTGAAATAAGAAGTTCAAAGTAATCTTTAAAGGTGGTTCACTCTGAAATCAAAGTAGCTTTCGTGATGCACATAATATATCTAAGAAAGGGATCAACTCATGCATACAATGCTTAATCTCCATTGTTCTACCCTTTCCCACATATATACAAGCTCAAATTTAAACTTTAAATGCCAAAACCCCACTCTCATCACTCACCAAAAGATTTCCCAAAGAGCTCAAAACACTCTCTTATCTAGAACTCTTTCTTTTTGAAGTCAATCAAGGGATTTTTACATTTATAAACACTTTTCAGCTCTTTCTAACTTTGCTAGCCCCCTTTTTCATCATTTTTCATTTTATTTATTTATTTATATATATATTTTTTTTTATTTGGGGGGCCAAAACATTCATCATTTGAGCTAAAGATAACACTTACTATCTCTTGAGACAAGAAAATCACTCAAGAGTTCTAGAAGTCTAATCTTTTCTTTCTTGACAAAACCATACTCCCAAAGTCAAACTCAACAACACTCACCACCCAATCCTAAATGCTAGACAAAGGTGTGTCTAATATAGCTAGAATGGATACTAAGCATTGTTGATCCCGATACTCTCAACATTATGCACATGCAAAGCTTTCTAAAAAGGCCTCACTCAACAATCAATGATGGCTTGAAAGAAAGCATGGGTTCAAGGTATGGAGTCCCACTTGAAATTGTCTAAAAGATCGGCAAAAAGGATGAGACAATTCAAGTGTGTATAAGCAATGACTCAGCACACAAATGACCATAAGCAAGAGACATTAAGCTTGAATAAGACAGGAGCAGTTTTCAAGGAGAGAGCTTCAAACAATCTAATGAGTTTCAAGAAGAGAATTCAAGGCACAAATTCTACAAGCTATCAAGAGAATGCTCAATCTAATTGTCATGATTACAAAGGTTGCCAAAATGAGAACTTAGCATGAGCATCTTTACAAGGTAAAATCATCCCCTTATGCATGAATGCAACTTATATGAATGCTTCTAGACTCAATCCTAAAATGCAAATGATGCAACTAAATGCTTCTTTTTGTGTTTTTCAAAATTTTCAAATTTTTATGGGTTTTCTATGCAATAACTATATACAATGCATGCTAGATGACAAGAAACACAAGAACAACAGTAACTTGCACCTGCCCCACACTTAATTCACACAGTCTCTTGTGTGAAAAGTGGAGAGAGATGACCAAAATAAAATCTAAATGCAAATGAAAATGGTATATACAATTGAAGGTGAAGAAGTACCTCTATGGAGCGTAGGAAGAGGCTGATTGATATACCATGGATTTTACCCGTTTTTAACCATGGTATACTAGTATTTTATTATATATTTAATCTGTTTTCTAGCGTGTTAGGTATGTTTTCAGGTTCAGGAGCATTTTGTGAGAAAGTGATGTTTTTGGAGCATTTTGGAGTGCAAGAGATGATACACCCGAGTTGACCATTCAAGACCAAGTCGGAAGTCAACATTGCGTTTATAATCGATCGATAATCATCCTGAGTTGTCGATCGATGTAGCTGAGAAGATCCGCGTACTAGAAGATTATAATCGATCGATACACATCCAGTGTTGTCGATCGATATCGAGGACGAAATGGTTTAGCCGACTACTTCACCAACACTTCACCAAATTACGAGATTGCCCCTGACGAGTTTTTAACCTAATGGAAATGCTTAAATATTCCTGCTAAGTGTTTTTAACGGCAACTTCGAGAGAAGCAAGCTTTGAACAACCTTCAAGAGAAAAGCAGAGAGTGTGAGAGAGAGACTAGAGTTTTATTTGTTTTTGAGAGATTGGAGAGATTTCTCATCTCCTTTTGTATTTCTACTTTATTCTATCTATGCAATTCTTTCATCTATCCATTGTCATGAATTGCTTAGCTATGTCTGAGTAGTCTACTTGTTAGATCTAGGGTTTAAATAGGTTTGTGGGATTAGCCCCAAACTATAATTGCTAAGTTGTGGTACTCATCAAATGGATTGCACCCTATGCTTGTTTTAGATTAGCTAACTAGAACATAGATCAATAGGATCTTTGATTATCTTGAATTATCCATTTGAACTTGCCTGTCTCCCGTTGAGAAGAGCGACAGCTCCTCCATGAGACCTTGTGTTCATATTCGGCTCGCGCCTAGGCAGATTTAGAAGCCGGCGATGGATATCCCGACAGGTGAATCGATCGGCGCTGCGAAAGGTGTATCGCTCGATATCTCAAAAGGATATCGATCGACTCTTTTTCTGCGCCAACATTACGAAAGTTAAGGCCAGAGATCTAGATTATTTAACCAGTGATACATCACTTGAGTTAAGCGGCTGAGATCTATAGTATCATGCAAGCAACTTGTTAAAGCATTTATAGAGATTATAATCTCCATTCCTGAATAGAAACCCTATGTCTAGCACTCTTTATCACATTTAAACAACCCATCATATTGTTAGTTAGAGCAACTACCTTGCTCATTTTAGGAATTGTTACTTTTATTTCCATCATATAAACCAACCTTGCGAGGATTGATCAGTAGATTTTATTTAATTGGTTCCCTAGCTTCTCGTGATTCGATCCCTAAGTATTACAGCTGTACCTCTTATTTGAGAGAGTAAGCTCTACTGGGTAATTTGAGCACTATCAAATTTGGCGCCGTTGCCGGGGAGTTTGATCGCCATTAGATTTAATCTTATTAATCATAGGTTTTTCTTTTACCCCCTTTTATGATTAAAATTTTTCTTGTCTTTTCAGGTACATGCCCAGCAGTACCAGAAGCAACAGGGGAAATCAACTATTATTCTCAGAAGATCCTGCACACTTGGAACGCTCAATCCGCAAAGACCTACGCTCCGCATCGATCGACAGAACCGCAGTACCGTCTACTGTTACTCACGTTCAACAGTCGACCGACACTCAGACAGCACCGTCGACCGATACCGTTCGCCGATCCACATCGTTCGATACTACTAACCGTATATCGATCGACACTACTCCGCGAAGCATGGTCGCGATTGTTATTCTCACGCAGGGCGAGAATGGAAACCTGTATGACCAAGATGGTCATCTGCGTAATGCAACATGTCAGAAGCTAGATGCACAGGGAAACATAATCCCTGAGCCTGAAGCTAAGGCTACAGGAGAAGCTCAAACACGATCGTTGGCAGACTATAACCGTCCAGACGAGTACTACACCAACAGATCAGCTATTTGACTTCCAGAGATTCAGAAGCCGAACTTCGAGCTCAAGCCTCAGTACTACTCTCTCGTGTCTCAGATACCTTATTCTGGGCTATCACACGAGCATCCTATGGACCATCTAGAGAGGTTTGAGGATCTTATCGCTGCTATTCGTATGGATGGAGTCCCTGAGGACTACCTACTCTGCAAGCTCTTCAAATACTCACTGATTGGAGAAGCTTCGCACTGGCTCAAGCAGCTACCTACAGGATCACTGACATCCTGGGCCGACATCAAAAACACCTTCCTACGTAATTTCTTTGATGAGGCGCGCGCTGAAGACTTAAGGAGCAAAATCGCCACTTTCGCGCAAAAACCTAGTGAGACTTTTAAAGACGCGTGGATCAGGTTTAAGTTCTTCCAGCGAGACTGTCCACACCATGGATTCAATGAAGTGCAGTTGCTAAGCACTTTCTACAGGTGTATCGCCTTGAGGTATCAGATGGCTCTTGATACTGCTAGTGAGGGGAACTTCAACACTAGGAATCCAATAGAGGTTGTGAGACTTATTGAGAACCTAGCCAACAGCAGCAGCACCAAGAACACTGACTCTGACAAGAAGAAATCGGTTGCAGCCATCGGGGAAGACCAGATGAATGAAGTCAGAGCCAAGATAGATGCTTTACATGCATTTCTGACGTAGCCCGTCTGCTCAGCTGAAGAAGGAGAGGCTAGAGAAGATGATACAGAGGAAGATGTGAACTACATTGGAGGTACTGGATTTCAGAGATATGGAAACCAGAGTGGAAACATAAACTTTTTTGGCAGTGGTGAGAAGAGTAACTACAACCAGAGTTCACAGTATCAGAAACCCTTTACCAACACAAGGAACTACGGCAACTCAGCTTACCAAAACCCACCACCACCCACTCAGGAGAGTAAGTTTGATGCCATGATTGATAGAGTTCTGGAAGGTCAGCAGAAGCTTACAGTAGACTTCAATGGGAATATTGATTATGTCTTCAACAATCTGACCACAAGGATAGACACCATTTGCACTCAAGTTAAGAAACTTGAGACACAGATTGTCCAGACTGAAGACTCTATCAGGAGGATTGGAACTTCTAAGGAAGTAGGGGAAGGAAATAGGAAACACCACGTGAATGCCATTATAGATGATGATTTCTGGCAAGTGGTGAAACAGGAGAAGCTACAAGAAGGAGACTTTGAAGTAGAAAGTTCACTAAGTTTCGGTGGATCACAATGGTGTCGATCGACACCAACTAGTCCACATCGATCGACATCAACGATGTCATTTCCGGATATGACTGCAGATTGCAACGCGGTTAGGATATTGACACATGCTGAATTCACGGCTTCTCATCCATACCCACCCACCCACACCTATGAAGATATCGACCGACGAGACGAGCCACTCATCGATCGACACAAAGACGAGAAACGTATCGATCGACCCTTTTCTCCACCTATCGATCGACACGCACCTCTCAGATACCGAGTGCAACTACCATCGATAGACAGCAACCGAATCAATGCACTCAGACCCACACCGAAACCACAAGCTAACCCTACAAAGATTACTGGTAACCCTTCAGACACTACACCTACATCAGAGGGAACTGAAGGAAGAAGGTTAAGGAGTAGGAAGGAGAAGATTCCTAAGAACCTTAAGAGGGAAGCTAATGAAAAGCAGATTGATGGTTTCACTAAGAGAGTTATCAGAATCCCACCAGAGAAACCTTTTGAGGAGGTTTACTTCACAAGCAGATTGTGGATGTTCTTCAGAGAAACAAGGGAGACTGAAAATGACATTAGAAGAAGGTTTGACAATGTCAGAGAAGATATGAGGAAAAGGATTACTTTGCAGAAGAAGAGTGATCCTCGGAAGTTTGCAATACCTTGTGTAGTACAAGGGATTGAATTTCCTCATGCACTATGTGACACTGGTTCATCAGTCAGCATCTTACCAAAGGTCATGGCAGACCATCTGGGCCTGCAAGTAGAGCCTTCACCAGAGATCTTTACATTCGTGGATTACTCTCAGAAAAACTCTGGAGGCTTCATCAGAGACCTGGAAATACATATTGGTAATGCTATCGTCCCTGTGGATTTTCATAACCTAGACATCAAGCTAAATTGGAACTCTTCCCTCTTACTTGGAAGAGCATTTATGGCTACAGTAGGAGCCATATGTGACATGAACACCAATAGGATGTGCTTGACTCTGATAGATCCAGACGTCCACTACGACTCTGTCTAGCTTGGCAAACCACCAGCCAAATCAGTGGTAAAAGATGATGATCATGGTATCATTGCAGTTTGTCATTGTGAAGTCGAGTACGAGACAGAGTACTCGGGATCGATCGACATCAACTTAACTTCATCGATCGACACCTGCAAGTCAGAGGAGATAGACAACAAACATAGATCATCGATCGACAGAGACCCACCAGATGATGAACTCGATCTAACAGATCATTGCTACCCGAATTTCGCCATCCCACCCACCCGAAAAGAAGATGATTACTCAGTAAGGAGTTGGGCAGATAACGGATTTCATGAGAGTTTTGCAGTAGACATAGCCACCTCTTCCCACAGAGGAGACCACAGTGAAGAACATGATGCAGACTACTGGGAAGAGAGAGCTTGGGAAAATTACTTGGAGAATGACAGATTTGCAAATCGATTCCCACAATCGATCGACATCAAACGCACGCTATCGATCGATTATCTACTTCATCCAGCAAAACGAGATCGTCCATTGATCGACATCGCCAGTATCACATCGATCGATATTAACCCGGACGACTTAAAGGACAAAATCGGAATTTCACCTATTAGGACAACACATGGGTATAAAAGGTTGACAACTCAAGACACGAAAATTCAAAACTCTTCACATTCTACCCAGCAGCTTCCAGCATTCAGAAACCTATCAATGGAGGACTGCAACAACATGAACAATCGATCCAACCGTGCAGCTAGACGTGCACCATTGATCGCCACCACCACATCACCATCGATCGACGCCTTCAACAGAGCTCAATCTCGATTTCATGAACCTTATGATATCAGGAACGTTTCACTAACACCTGATGAATTCAGAATTTTCAGGGACACAGATGGCTATGCAACAGCAATGGATGGAAGAGTTCTGCACATAACCAGAGAAGACATAGCAGACATCCTCCAAGTTGCTAATAGACCAGAAAACCTGTTCACACAGCAACGTAGCCATCCAGACATCCTAGCTCACGTCCAGGACAACCACCACGTCAACACAAGGGAGGATACAGTTCCTCAACACTTCGGTCAACCCAGGAGTTCACCATCGATCGACATCGATTCATCACCATCGATCGACGGCGGCTATCCCGGATCGATCGACAGACCAAGAGTCAGATCGCCCGACAGACGATTGGAGTTTGGACGACGTGCCTTCAATACTGATGGATCCAGGAGATTTAAATGGGAAGCAAAGGATGAATATGGTGTCTACAGAGATGAGTTTGGCTATTCTAGAGGAGTTGATGGTGAAATCATCCATGTTACCAAGGAGCAAGTAAAGCGAATTCTGGATAGAGCATCCCTTTTTCACAGAGGTTGCTTACGCCTTCCAGTACACACACGCCCTTATCATGCATATATACCACCACCAGTACCCTACAGGAGATATATGATATGGTGACTGATGTATGGAGAGCTCAGGCACACCTTGGGCAAACATGCACACATTGGTGGAAGACACTTTCCAGCCTTTGGATGTCAGTTACAAGGACTTCCAGAATGATATGGCTGAGATAAGAGTGGAGCTTGGAAACATATTAACCATGCTTGAGAAGGAGGCTACGCCACCAGTATCGACCGACAGAGTACCTGTACCATCGATCGACATCGGCAAGACTACATCCATGGACCGACCAGAATGTTCATCACTAAGAAAGATGAATGGAAGGTTGCTTACATTAATACACGGATTGGAGACGTCTACAGCCCTCTCAACAACAATGTCGAATGGTTAAGCCAGAGGATCGATCTTCTACAGAAAGAGCTAGCATCAATTCGCAAGAAAGAACAAGCTAAGAATGCTACTTTTCCATCGATCGACACACAATATTCACTGTCGATCGACACAAGGTTCGCAGAATTGGAAGATAGGATGAAAGCATACGTTAAGAAGCATGAAAATTTCAGTTCACCTATCCTGCGATTCCAAGACACACTGTCACAGCAGCTGAACGCGCTACAACAAGACATAAGCATTATTCAAGATCATCTTGGTCTTCGTGACAGAAACGCAACATCGATCGACAGGCCTAGACCAATATCGATCGACATCGAGCCGCCACCAGCGAAGAGAGCATGCACTACAGCAGAAGTTGATAAGATCAAAGATGAGCTGTACGACGCTATGGATGCTATGGAGAGGAGACTCAACGGGACCTGTGATACCATTGACTACACTTTTAACGAACGAGTTAACAGCCTATGCAGAACTACTCGCCAAATGAAGGGCAATATACGTGCTCTGCAGTATCAAGGACAGTGCTTACCGTCGATCGACACGGTTGATACTGAGTCGACCGACAGAACTCTCAGCGAAACGACTGACGCGCATCTAGTAGCATCGATCGACACGGAGTCCTTAGCAGACCGAGATCAGTTTATTCTTGACAGAATCGATGCATTACAGAGTGAGCTGAAGGAGTTATCCGTATATACCTACCAAACCATCGACAGGAAGGTTGGCAACATCGAATACATTGAGAATTCTGTGAGGAAACTTCAAGATACAGTCCTCAAGATAGATACGAAACAACTACGAGCAGATGATGCCACAAGAAGCTTCGTCGCCACTTGGTTCAACAGTAAGAGACACAGGATTGATGATTGCTGTCCGGCAATCAGCAGTTTCTGCACCCCTTAGTCACACACCTACCACAGTCAAGCTACATGACTATAACAAAGCGATGAGTGGGAGGCAACCCACTATTAGGTTTTCTTTTTTTTTTTCTTTTTTTCTCTTTATTCTATTTATTTTTCATTTTTGCTTTTATTTTTTGGATTTATTTTGCAGTTTTTATAAGATCCAAGTAGAATGATGTTTCCGTCGACCGACATTTACCATTCATATCGCTCGACACCACACGACCATTACTAACGATCGACGTATACCACTACGAATCGATCGACACCTTGTCGATCAGGTTTATTCATTCTAACTTGTTATATTTATTAATTATGCTTTATTTTATTTACCTCACCACCGGCTGTGTTACACTGGGACAGTGTAATTTAAGTCTGGGGGGGAGTTTACTAATATGTGTTTTTATTTTGGTTTTTATTCAATTTGTTTTTCAAAATTATTTTTTGCATAAGTATTAAATAGGAACATTGAGATATATTTATATTTGATTGTCTGACCACTCTTTAGCACCATTCTAGATTACTGATTGCAGATAGTACTAAAGATGCTAAAGTGGATCAACCTGTCATCTATATTCACTAGCTAAGATTGTTTGAAGGAACCAAAGCTGACCTCTAACACTAATACTGACTTATTTGCTTGTCTTGGGGCTTGGAAATCACTGGATCGGAATCCTTTTACAAGTCTAGAAGGTAAAAAGTCTGTGTGTTTCTGGTTCCCTTCCTTTTCTCTCTTCAGCGTCTCAAGATCTAAGTTTATGTTATAAAATATTGAAATGATTTCTTGAGAGGCAGAGGGGTAGGAGTGTCTCCTGCAACCCCAGTATTCTAAATCTCAAGGATAATCAGACATTGTGGAAACGAGGGATAGGTTGAGTACCAAACCCCATTATTCGCTACACTTTGCCAAAAATGTATGAGTTACAATGCAAATGTCAATGAAATGGACTAGATGACCTATGTGGCATCGAAACCTGTTGAAATTGAAACTAATAAGAGATTCAGAGAAGAGAGATGAGGGGAGAAAGGGATCAGAGAAGACTACCTGTGTGTTCAGATACTTGTTTGAGTTGAATCCATGTGTCCTTTGATCGATACTCCCAAGGTAAAGCCTGCACTTTTATTTTATGTTAAGAAATGAGGTTAGTAGAGGAGAATGTCATATGCGATTTGCTAAGTTGTTGACTAGATGAGTTTGGTTGCTAAGCTAGGATAAAGCATAATGAAATTCTGTGATTAGGATGTTTAGGCATGAATTGCAAACCCACAGAGTGATGACTTCAATATTTTGAATCTTTGAGTTCCTGCTGTTTTCAAACCTTTTCCAAAGACTACAGTTTTTGCTTGTCCTCAAGCAAAGGAGTAAGTCTGGGGGAGTTGATATACCATGGATTTTACCTGTTTTTAACCATGGTATACTAGTATTTTATTATATATTTAATCTGTTTTCTAGTCTGTTAGGTATGTTTTCAGGTTCAGGAGTATTTTGTGAGAAAGTGATGTTTTTGGAGCATTTTCGAGTGCAAGAGATGATACACCCGAGTTGACCATTCAAGACCAAGTCGGAAGTCAACATTGCGATTATAATCGATCGATACTCATCCTGAGTTGTCGATCGATGTAGCTGAGAAGATCCGCGTACTAGAAGATTATAATCGATTGATACACATCCAGTGTTGTTGATCGATATCGAGGAAGAAATGGTTTAGCCGACTACTTCACCAATACTTCACCAAATTACGAGATTGCCCCTGACGAGTTTTAAACCTAATGGAAATGCTTAAATATTCCTGCTAAATGTTTTTGACGGCAACTTCGAGAGAATCAAGCTTTGAACAACCTTCAAGAGAAAAGAAGAGAGTGTGAGAGAGAGACTAGAGTTTTTTTTTTGAGAGATTGGAGAGATTTCTCATCTCCTTTTGTATTTCTACTTTATTCTATCTATGCAATTCTTTCATCTATCCATTGTCATGAATTGCTTAGCTATGTCTGAGTAGTCTGCTTGTTAAATCTAGGGTTTAAATAGGTATGTGGGATTAGCCCCAAACTATAATTGCTAAGTTGTGGTACTCATCAAATGGATTGCACCCTATGCTTGTTTTATATTAGCTAACTAGAACATAGACCACTAGGATCTTTGATTATCTTGAATTATCCATTTGAACTTGCTTGTCTCCCGTTGAGAAGAGCGACAGCTCCTCCTTGAGACCTTGTGTTCATATTCGGCTCGCGCCTAGGCAGATCTAGAAGCCGTCGATCGATATCCCGACAAGTGAATCGATCGGTGCTGCGAAAGGTGTATCGCTCGATATCTCAAAAGGATATCGATCGACTCTTTTTCTGCGCCAACATTATGACAGTTGAGGCCAGAAATCTAGATTATTTAACCAGTGATACATCACTTGAGTTAAGCGGCTGAGAACTATAGTATCATGCAAGCAACTTGGTAAAGCATTTATAGAGATTATAATCTCCATTCCTGAATAGAAACCCTATGTCTAGCACTCTTTATCACATTTAAACAACCCATCATATTGTTAGTTCATATTCGGCTCGCGCCTAGGCAGATCTAGAAGCCGTCGATCGATATCCCGACAGGTGAATCTATCGGCGCTGTGAAAGGTGTATCGCTTGATATCTCAAAAGGATATCGATCGACTCTTTTTCTGCGCCAATATTATGACAGTTGAGGCCAGAGATCTAGATTATTTAACCAGTGATACATCACTTGAGTTAAGCGGCTGAGAACTATAGTATCATGCAAGTAACTTGTTAAAGCATTTATAGAGATTATAATCTTCATTCCTGAATAGAAACCCTATGTCTAGCACTCTTTATCACATTTAAACAACCAATCGACCATGAGTTGTCCATCCAGAAAGCATAGCATAAGCAGGAAAGTCACTTATTGTCCACATAAGCACAGCTCGTAATATAAAGTTCTCCTTAGTAGAAATATCATAGGCCTCAATCCCGTTATCCCACAGATCCTTTAACTCTTCTATCAGTGGCTGAAGGAATATATCGAGACTTCTCTTAGGATGATTAGGTCCAGGGACTAGAATGGTTAGAAACATAAATTCTTGTTTCATGCACATCTCAGGTGGCAAATTATACGGAGTCAGAATTACAGGCCATAGAGAATAGTTATGTCCTGACATACCAAATGGATTAAAACCATCTGTGCATAACCCAAGGTAAATATTTCTTGACTCAGATGCAAATTCAGGATATACCTCATGAAAATGTTTCCATGCTTCTCCATCTGAAGGATGACACATTTCTCCACCATTCATTGAATGTTCTGCGTGCCATCTCATATCTCTTGCAGTATTATTAGACTGATATAATCTCTTTAATCTATATCCAACCGGCATATAAAACATTTTGTTGTATGCAACCTTTTTCTGTCCCAACTTTTGAGTAGGTCGATATCTGTCTTTTTTGCAGAATAGACAGTTTTCTAGGTTCGCAGAATCCTTCCAAAATAGCATACAATTATCTTGGCAAACATCAATCTTCTGATAAGGTAAACCTAAAGACCGCATAAGCTTCTTTATATCATAGTAAGAATTCATTGAATTGTTACCTTGTGGCAAATACTCTTGCATCATCTGAGAAATCGAATCCATACAATTTTGAGGCAAATTATAATCTGTCTTCAAACTCATGAGTCGAGCTGCTAAAGAAAGTTGTGAGAGACCTTCTTTACATCCATCATAAATTGGATGTTTAGCAGCATCCAAAATATTGTTAAAATTTTTAGCCTCAGCATTAGGCTCTTCTTCCATATTTTCATCGAATGAAGTTTCCTTATTACTATATGCATCTGATACCATTGACACATAAGGATTTACTGTCTCGGTTTGGGAGTCAAAACCAGAAGCAACTTCACTAGTAATTATATTCTCAGGATTGTTTAGAATATCATAATTCTCTCCATGAGAAATCCAAACCCAGTAGTTTCCTGTAAACCCCTTATTATATAGATGACTCCACACAGTTTTTTCTTCCAATAATCTTCCATTGTCACACTTATAACATGGACAAAATAGCTTGCCATTCTCGAGAAATAGGGGTTGAATCTTTGCAAAATTCATAAAACTCTCCAAACCTTGACAAAACGTTTCTGAAACTTGATTATTGGAGCCATCGATTCTTTCATACATCCACTTTCTTGCAATTTTAATATCATTATCCAGTGACATTCTTTTCTACAGCAGAGAGCTTCTTTTTCCTTCTCCTCGACAGTAGATGACTTGAGAACCTCTGTTTTCTCTTCTCAATGATTATCTGTAGAACCAACACAATTTTTTTTTCTATCGCTATTCTAATTGAACTCTTTTTTCTTTTCTGTTTTCAAAAGTCTTGTACATAATTACGTATCAAGAGATTAGGATTCTAATTAATAATACAAAAAGGAAATATTAAAGTATATTCCATATTAGATAAGGACTATAGTCCTTATAAATAGTTATGCACTAGATAAAAAATGTAACATTGACATATGTTTGTAAAAGAATTTCTCTCTATTTTTAATATTATTATTGTTATGCAACTATTTTTATAGACTCAAAAGGTTGAGTCACAAATCGTGAAAAAAGTAAACATGATATATTTGGTTTTAATTAGCTACAAAATTGTTATATTATTTATGTAAAAGTTTGCAACAATAAATATATCTTTCACGGGTGTTAGTTAATGACTAAAGGTGAGTAACAATAATGTATCAAATAGAGACTTATATTTCCGTCACGGTTTCGTATCCATTTTGTGATGATACGTATAGTCACAA
Source organism: Raphanus sativus (assembly GCF_000801105.2). Lineage (NCBI taxonomy): Eukaryota > Viridiplantae > Streptophyta > Magnoliopsida > Brassicales > Brassicaceae > Raphanus > Raphanus sativus. The sequence continues at coordinate 16,058,630 of NC_079519.1, forward strand.
TACTGTCACGACCGTTACGTTTATTTCTATAGTGACAATTACGTCTTTATTTGTGACTAAATATAGCAACGACTTACATCGTCATAATATAGTGACGAAACAACTACAGAATTAAGACGAAAAACACAGTCACAACTACGTATTAAAAACGTCACTAAATTGTGACCGAGACAGTTCGTCTCAAGAGGTTGTCACAATACATCTTTTTTTTGGTAGTGTACCTTGCTCATTTTAGGAATTGTTACTTTTATTTCCATCATATAAACCAACCTTGCCTAGGATTGATTAGTAGATTTTATTTAATTGGTTCCCTAGCTCTTCGTGATTCGATCCTATGTACTACAGCTGTACCTCTTATTTGAGAGAGTAAGCTCTACCGGATAATTTGAGCACTATCACTGATGACCATCCTCCAAGGTTCACTTCACTTCAAACTCGAAAAAGAAATCCTAATGCAATATTTACAAGGATAGACATGGGATTTCTTCCCAAGTGAGCTTGTTTAAAGTCTCTAGCTTGACTTTGCTTCCTTTGAAACTAGGTTGAGGTGGGATCATGAAAGTGGAACTGAGAATCCATCTTCCTTTTGTGTAGTACCCAAATAGAGCTTCACCCTCTGTCCATTCACTGTGAATTCTCCTTCATTCCTATCCCAAAGCACCACTGCTCCATAAGGCTTAACTTCCTTGATCTTAAAAGGTCCTGACCATCTTGATTTGAGCTTCCCTGGAAACAACTTCAGCCTAGAGTTGTAGAGGAGTATCTGATCATCAGCTCTTAACTCTCTTCTCAAGATGTTCTTGTCATGAAAGGCTTTGGTTCTCTCCTTGTAGATCCTTGAGTTCTCAAAAGCATCCATCTTAATCTCATCAAGCTCATGAAGCTGAAAAAGTCTCTTTTCCTTGGCACTCTTGATATCAAATTTCAACAACTTCACAGCCCACAATGCCTTGTACTCACGTTCCACTGGTAGATGACAAGCTTTCCCATACACAAGGTTGAAAGGAGTGGTTCCCAAAGGTGTCTTGTATGCTGTCCTATAGGCCCAAAGTGCATCATCAAGCTTGTCTGACCAATTCTTTCTCTTGGCTCCCACAATCTTCTCCAAGATTCCCTTGATCTCTCTGTTAGAGACTTCAACTTGACCACTGGTTTGAGGGTGATAGGGTGTTGCAACCTTATGTTTCACTCCATTCTTCTTGAGAAGATTCTCAAAAAGTTTGTTGATGAAATGTGAGCCTCCATCACTTATCACCACTCTAGGGACTCCAAACCTTGGAAAAATGATGCTTTTAAACATCTTCAACACCACTCTTGAGTCATTTGTAGGACTTGCAACTGCTTCAACCCACTTAGACACATAGTCTACAGCCACTAGTATGTACTTGTTGCCTAAGAAGAGGGGAAAGGTCCCATGAAGTATATTCCCCAAACTTCAAACACCTCTACCTCCAGAATTGGGTTTTGAGGCTTTTCATTCCTCTTTGTGATGTTCCCTCTCCTTTGGCAAGAATCACACCTTGAGATGAAATCTTGTGTGTCCTTGAACATATGAGGCCACCAAAATCCAGCTTGTAGAACCTTAGCCACTGTCTTGAAAGTTGCAAAATGCCCTCCATATGAAGAACCATGGCATTGTTGTAGGATTCCATCAACTTCTTCTTCAGCCACTGCCCTTCTATAGAGATGGTCTTTGCAAAGGATGAAGAGAAAAGGCTCATCCCAATAATACCTCTTCAATTCCTTGTAGAACTTCTTCTTGGCATACCCTTCAAGTCTTAATGGTTCCTTTCCTGTGACAAGGTAGTTTACAAAATCTGCATACTAAGGCTCCTTCTCCTTAGATGCCTTAACCTCTTCAAGCTTCTTGCCTGTTTCACAAAATGCAACCACTGCCCTGATGGCCATGACCTGTTCTTCACGAAGTCCTTCATCAATGGGGGTTTCACCTTCAATCCTCAGCCTAGAAAAGTGATCAGCCACTCCATTCTCAATGCATGGCTTGTCTCTAATCTCCAAGTCAAACTCTTGAAGCAAAAGGATCCACCTCAAAAGTCTTGGCTTGGCATCTTTCTTGGCCAAAAGGTGCCTCAAAGCTGCATGATCAGTGTAGACAATGACCTTTGACCCAACCAAGTAACTTCTGAACTTCTCAAAGGCAAATACGATGGCTAGCACCTGAGCATCATTCAAAGTCTGGCTAGCATAGTAGATCACATGAGTCTTGTCATCCTTTTTCTGCCCCAAAACAGCTCCAACAGCAAAGTCACTTGCATCACACATAATTTCAAAGGGGAGACTCCAACCAGGTGGCTGGACAATAGGAGCATTAACCAAGTTATTCTTCAGTTCCTTGAAAGCTTCAAGACAATCTGAATCAAAGCTGAAGGCGGCTTCTTTGCATAGCAGCTTGGTTATTGGCCTAGCAACCTTGAGAAGTCCTTGACATATCTCCTATAGAAACCAGCATGGCCAAGGAAACTCCTTATGTCTCTCACAGTCTTTGGTGGAGGTAGACTAACCATCACCTCAATCTTAGCCTTGTCCACCTCAATGCCTCTCTCTGAAATCTTGTGCCCAAGTACAATCCCCTCTTTGACCATGAAATGACACTTTTCCCAGTTCAGCACAAGGTTGGTATCTTCACATCTCTGTAAGACCCTGCACAAGTTGGACAAACAAGCAGAAAACGAAGATCCGTAGACAGAGAAGTCATCCATGAATACCTCCAAAACATCCTCAATGAGATCAGAGAAGATAGACATCATGCACCTTTTGGAAGATGGCTGGAGCATTACATAACCCAAATGGCATCCTTCGATAGGCAAAGGTACCATAGGGGCATGTGAATGCCGTCTTCTCTTGATCATCGGGATGTATGGGGATTTGGAAGAACCCTGAATACCCATCAAGAAAGCAATAGAAAGGATGGTTTGCAAGTCTCTCAAGCTTCTGATCAATAAATGGCAATGGAAAATGATCCTTTCTAGATGCAGAGTTGAGCTTTCTATAATCAATGCACATCCTATGTCCAGTTACAGTTCTAGTGGGGATCAACTCATCCTTATCATTTTTCACAACTGTTATACCACCTTTCTTTGGAACCACATGCACATGAGATACCCATTTACTATCTGAGATTGGGTAAATAACACCGGCATCTAAGAGTTTGAGAATCTCCTTCTTTACAACTTCTTTCAAATTAGGGTTTAACCTTCTTTGATGCTCAATAGAAGTCATTGATTCATCCTTTAGATGTATCCTATGCATGCACAAAGAAGGTGATATCCCTTTGATATCATCTAGAAAATACCCTATTGCTTTCCTAAATTACTTAAGTTCACTCAACAGTTGAGACAATTCAAGTTCAGAAAGCTCACTACTCACAATGACAGGGTAAGTCTCATTAGGGCCAAGGAAAACGTACCTTACACCATGGGGAAGGGGTTTAAGCTCCACCTTAGGAGCCTTGAGTTCATCCCAGTCCTCTTGGTGACTGTCCTTTTGTTGAGTGGATGATGCTTCTTGATGAATCACTTGTTGAAGCTCCTCATACTGATCCTCACTATCAAACCCTCTGTGTGAATCTAGCATCCTCCCATAAGCATCCCTTTCCTTGTTCTCAACTACTTGGACTTCTCCATCAACTGTCAAAGCATGCTGTAGAGGGTCCTCTAGTGCCAATTCTTCAAGAAGCTCATCAGCTAGAGCTTCCATTTCCTCTATATAGAAGATATGCCCTTGAATGGTTGGCCTCTTCATGATCTCATTGATGTCAAAGTGGAGAATGTGCTCCTTACCCAAGTGAAGATCAATCTTGCCCTCCTTCACATTTATTATTGCTCCTGCTGTGGCCAAGAATGGTCTTCCAAGGATCAAGGGATCTATAGCTTCCTCATCCATCTCTAGTGTTGGGCCCAAATATGACCCCCTAGCTAGTGATAGACAATAAGAAATGATAACGGGCCGCGAAAGGCCCATCATGAATTCAATCTTCAAAAACAGCTAAGTCAGATCCAAAGGCTGTGAGCTGGAGATGTTCATCAGAGAGGTCAAGGAAAAGAGGTAGCTCGTTGACAAGTAAACAGGTGCAGGACCCGGTCAAAGAGGTAGCTCGTGGACAAATAAATAGGCGCAGGACCCGGTCAAAGGGGAGCTGTTACAAATCCCTCAAATCACGGAGGGGATCTCGGGAACCAGTTGGCTACGATCAAGCGGGACTTGAGGCTATTTAAAGAGAAAGCAAATCAAGAAAGAAGATCTATTCAACCTTTATTCATTTTCACGATTATCCGATTGAACTCATTTTTTACTCAACATTCATCAAAACATTCTTATTGTAACACTCTTATAATCTTTGTATTCATCAAAGATCACCTTTTGTAACCATCCCATTTCTACTATATCAATACAAATCGAAGTTCATTCTACAAGTTCTTACGGGATTCAGCCCGCGATTATCTTTCCCTAACCTTTCCTAAACATTAAACCTGATCTAAAATCTAGGTGTGAGTTTTACCCCTCACAATTGGCGCCGTCTGTGGGGAAGAAACAATCGAATCCCTTACTCTAACTTGAGGATGAATCCTACCGATCAGACAACAAACCCGTCTGACCTTAACCTCCCGATTCAGAGCGATGGCTCACCGAACGACGGAGGCTCTAGTCCTGTAATCACAGAGCCTCGACGTGGCGACCACCGATCTGGGCAACAGCTTCCGGCTGGCGCTCGAACGAGCCAAACTACAACCGGGGTATTAACCCGAGATCATCAGGTGGAACCACCTCCGGGCTCCCGATCACCGAGAATCCTCAGCAGCAAGCCATTCCGAATCAAACGGAGGCTCAGCTCTCTGAGATTCGCCAGATGATGATGCAGTTAGTGGACAGAGCTCAGGAAAGTGAGCGCACGATGCATCAGCTGACTGTTCGTCAGCAACGATTCGAAGAGATAACTAGATCTCTAAACTCAACAACCCAAACACCGCAACGTCAAGCTCCGGGGGCCATTTTTCATGATCGATTAGCCGATCCCTCATTCCCCCGAGGACGTTTAAACTTTTCCCATGATAGCACTGCTCCGGAAGGACGCGGATCTGCTTTCCAGACACCTCATACTGGGACAGCCCCCGTGTTTAATCCACCTAACACCAGTGCTATGGGAAGTAATGTCATGTCCCCGATCCTAGATAGGATCGGCCGGATGGACCATGGTGCAAGGGGATGCACCAAATCAGGTCAAACGACCTATGGCAAAGTGTATCATGGTCCGGGAAGTGGGTTAAGGGTAGCAGAAGGCTGAAACTTAACCAAGGCAAGGAAGGTCTAAGCTTAGGGAAGCTGGACAAGGGTTTAGACAGCTGGCCGGAGTGTGAAACAAGCTCGGGCAGCTAGGATGAAGTGTGTGGGAGCTCACAGTAGCTCACAAGAGTTCTGGTCAGCTCCAGTAGCTGGAGTGTTAGCTCACTCAGCTGGTGACACTAGTGATCAGCTCATCTCAGCTTGGAGGAGTGTTATGAGTTGAGATGGTGTGACCGGACCATGGGCGGTTATGGTCCGGTGGGATGGTGGTGCGGTCCGGTGAGGCCAAGTGAGCTGGTGGTGCAACTAGACACTTGGTCAAGTGCTAGCTGATGCTGATCGATGAAGAGAAGCAGTTGGGATGGCGGTTGAGAGGCGGTTGGGCCAAAGGGATGCGTTGATTCCCACATGCGCCCATTCGGCCAATCTTCGCACCGGTTCGCCCAAAGGCAGTTGGCGGACCCTTCCTCTATAAATAGAGGGCTCTGGTCATCGATTTATTCATCAGAAAAAGTGGGGAAACTCTGCCAAAATTGCCAGAGAATCCAAGAGAGAAAGAGACCGGCGGTTTGCTTGTTTGGCCGTGTGAGTGTGGTGTGATTTGTTCTTGACCGGCTACCAAGGAGGAGTTGCAGGAAGGAACCGTGTGAAGATGGAGACAAGAGGAACCGAGAAGGTTAGTGGGAAGGACTAGAACCCATCGTCGGCCACTCCTAAGGTTAGTGATGCTAACCAATTACCATCGCCATGTTCCATGGGTCCGGATGGATGGTCCGCATGGACCAAGTGATGTTGGTTGCATCCGTTCTCCCTTCTCTGTCATTCTATCTCTTTTATTACATATTCTGATGATGTTCATGAGTTTAGACTCATGGGCAGGCCGCCAAGACATGGATTGGTCAGTGTAATCTCTCCATGGCCTTGGTTGGGCATGTAAGGTTGGATCTCCTACTTCCGGTTGAGGTTTGGGGATTCTGACTTCATATATCTCTTAATTGGGATTTATCATGAATTATCATGGTGAAAGGATAATTTTATATCACTGATATAGAGATGGTAAGTTATGGCCATGGGGGCGGGTCTAGGGTGAGATCGGTATGATCCGGACCTGTTCTGTGGATTCTGACCTGACCATTCTCTTAGTTGTGAATTATCATGATTTATCATGATGTTTGTATAATTTTTAGAGGCCTATCCGAGTGGGTCAAGGTTTGGGACAGAAACTAGTTCTAAGGGACTTAACCATGCATTGCTAGACTTGTTGCTAGGATATCGGTTTGATTGTGTATTTGATGGGTTTTATATGATTGCAGGATCTGGTCAGGATCGTGGGAAAGCCAAGGAGCTGTGAAGACTCAAGCCAAGGATGGATGTGTGATGTGTGTTTAGATAGAATGGAACTTATGATAGCCTATTGTGCAAACTGATTGATAGTACTACATTGTATGGATCACATGGTTTATATTAATAAAATGAATGTTTACTTTAGCTTCCGCATTGCTTATGATTTGTATATGAACCTCAGATTCACTTGAAAATGACTTAGAATTATTTGGACATAAACCGGCCAATTGCACTTAGATGTTTAGGTTAAGGCCGCGGATCAGTTGGGTCTTGGGATCCAGGTTCGGGTCTTACAAGTTGGTATCAGAGCATGCTTGATTCTAGGACTTGGGGGTTATGGTTTGATCATCACACATCCGGCTGGGGTCTCACAGTATAGGGCTTGATTTATTTTTGTCTTAGGAACTGGTTTGATAGATCATTAGTTAGGAGTTACTAACATTGATCTTGTGTGTTGTTTTTGATGCTCCTAAGGGTGGTAAGAGTCGGAGCAAGTCCAAGAGGACTAAGGATGGAGCTGGAGCATCTGGCCAAGGTGGCGCGGATGGAGCCAATCCAAGTGTGGTGCTGCCTAACCCAAGCATTGGTTTGGACAGTGCAACTGGATTGCCTCGGGCTCGGATCATTCCGACTGAGATTCAAGGGAGCCTAGCTGAACAGACACAGAAGGCAGCTGAGGAGACTAGGCAGCAGCTGGAACAAGCTGAGCTAACAAGGCAGCTGCAAGAGCAAGCTGAGGAAGCTGCAAGGCAGTTGCAAAATGACATGGAGGTTGAGGGAGAGTCCTCACATGCTGGTGATCAGGGCGGCCGGGGCATTGGTGCAGGCAATGTTGGGGCCAACCAAGGAAATCAGCTGGTGGAACCTTCCATGAAGGAGGTGCTTGATGCAATCAGGCTCATGGGTAGTCAGATGCTGGCTATGGCCCAAGTGATCACTCCATTGGTGAATTCATCAGTGGGGCAAGCTCCACAAGTTCAGGTGATGGTACCAGAAGCTGCTGGACGAGTTGCACCGGTTGATGAGGTGATTGAACTCAATCCACCAGCTAGAAGAGCTGGTAAGGTGGATTACCTGAAGGTGCTGGAGCACATATCTCGCCTAGGGACAAAGCACTTTGCTGGAAGTACTGATCCTATGGAGGCGGATGAATGGAGGGACAGGCTGGCCCGAAACTTCAAATCTACAAGGTGCCCTGAGGAGTACCAGAGAGACATAGCAGTGCACTTCCTGGAGGGAGATGCACACAACTGGTGGCTGTCTGTGGACAAGCGCACCAATGGTTCTATTGAGAAGTTCTCAGACTTTGAGGTTGAGTTCAACCATAAGTACTTCCCAGCTGAAGCATGGGATCGTTTGGAGGCCAAGTTCTTGGACTTGACTCAAGGGCGCAGGTCAGTCAGGGAATATGAAGAGGAGTTCAACCGACTCAGGAAGTATGTGGGTAAGGAGTTGGAGGATGAGAAGGTTCAGGTCCGTAGGTTCATAAGAGGCCTTAGGGTCGAGCTCCGGACCTACTGCTCAGTCCGTACCTTCCGTACTGTCTCTGAGTTGGTGGAGCGCATGGCAATGCTGGAAACTAACCTTGCTGAAGAGGCCAGGCTCAAGACTAGGAGTCAGGCAAGTGGTACTGGTCATGTTGGCGACCGGAAGAGGAAAAGAGATTCAGGTGATGAGGGTAAGTCCTCAGGTGGAAGGCCGGAGTGCCAAAAGTGTGGAAGGCGCCATGGTGGTGAGTGCTGGAGAGCTATGGGAGCTTGCACAAGGTGTGGCAAGATGGACCACTCAGTTCGGGACTGTCCTGGACCGGATCAGAGTCGTGGTCAAGCGGCTGGTGGTGACTCTAGGACTTGTTTCCAGTGTGGGAAGGCCGGGCACTTCCGAAAGGACTGTCCTAAGCTTCAGGCTGGATCAGGCAGGATGAAGTCTGAGGTTAGCAAGCCGGAACCAAGCCGTGGCCAGACCTCTGCACCAAGGGTCTATGAGTTGTCTAAGGACACTGATGAGGCCAAGCCTTTCATGGCGATCACTGGTAATGATCTGATCTTATTCTTTTAAATTTTTAGAAATGCATGGTATGGAACCTAGAATGGATTAGATGCTTAGATTGGGTTTCCTGTAGGGACCCTAAGTATTGGTGGTGTGGAAACACACGTACTTTTCGACACTGGAGCTACACATAGTTTTGTGAGTCCATGTTTGGTCGGAAGGGGTTTGTTCCAGATTGGGACAGGAGATGATCCTGGCCTAGTGAGTGCGGCCGGAGGCCAATTGATGGCCTCATTAGGACGAGTGAAGGACATCCCAGTGGTGATCCAGGACAGGGTAATGCCTGTGGATCTTGTTGTGGTCCAACTCAAGAATCATGAGGTGATCTTGGGTATGGACTGGCTTGGAAAGAATCGGGCCACCTTAGACTGTCACCGGGGGAGGGTGCTGTTTGAGAGTGGGTGTGGACCCCCGATCAGGTTCCAAGGTATTCGTCCAACCTCTGGATGCTTAGTGGTATCAGCAGTCCAAGCGGAAAGGATGCTTGAGCGGGGTTGTGAGGCTTATATTGCCACAATCACCACTAAGGAGGTTGTTGGGGGTGGTAACCCGGACGGGATTCCGCTGGTCAGTGAGTTCGAGGATGTGTTTAGGTCTCCACAGGGCATTCCCCCTGATAGGTCAGACCCATTCATAATAGAACTGGAACCAGGGACGGCCCCAATGTCAAAAAGTCCCTACCGCATGGCTCCTGCTGAGATGGCCGAGCTAAAGAAACAACTAGAGGAGTTGTTGGATAAGGGTTTCATACGCCCTAGTGTGTCGCCTTGGGGAGCACCAGTCCTCTTTGTGAAGAAGAAGGATGGTAGCTTTAGGCTGTGTATTGACTATCGAGGGCTGAATAGGGTTACTATCAAGAATAAGTACCCATTGCCTCGGATAGATGAGCTGTTGGATCAGCTTAAGGGAGCAAGGTGGTTCTCTAAGATTGACTTGGCTTCAGGGTATCATCAGATCCCAATTGAACCAAGTGATATAAAGAAGACTGCATTCAGAACCAGGTATGGCCACTATGAGTTTGTGGTTATGCCATTTGGTCTGACCAATGCACCAGCAGCATTCATGAAGATGATGAATGGTACCTTCCGAGACTTCTTGGATGAATTTGTAATCATCTTCATAGATGACATACTTGTATATTCCAAGAGCAAGGAGGATCATGAAAGGCATCTTCGGGCTGTGCTGGGGAGGTTGAGAGAGCAGCAGCTCTTTGCTAAGTTAAGCAAGTGTAGCTTCTGGCAGAAGAGCATTGGCTTCCTTGGACACATTGTGTCAAGTGAAGGTGTGTCTGTTGATCCAGAGAAGGTAGTGGCCATAAAGGCATGGCCTCAGCCTAAGAATGCCACAGAAGTCAGGAGCTTCTTAGGGCTGGCCGGCTACTACAGGAAATTTGTGAAAGGCTTTGCTAGTTTGGCACAGCCTATGACTCAGTTGACAGGAAAGGATGTCAAGTTTGTATGGTCAGAGGAGTGTGAGAAAAGTTTTTCTGCGCTTAAGGACATGCTCACTAGTGCACCAGTCCTTGTCCTGCCTGAGGAGGACCAACCATATGTGGTGTACACAGACGCCTCCATTACTGGATTAGGCTGTGTACTGACCCAACATGGGAAGGTCATTGCGTATGCCTCAAGTCAACTGAGGAAGCATGAGGGTAATTACCCAACACATGATCTGGAGATGGCAGCTGTGGTGTTTGCCCTGAAGATTTGGAGATCATACCTATATGGTGCCAAGGTTCAGATACTTACAGACCACAAGAGTCTGAAGTATATCTTCACTCAGCCTGAGTTGAACTTAAGGCAAAGAAGGTGGATGGAGTTTGTGGCAGATTATGATCTGGACATAACTTACTATCCAGGGAAGGCCAACTTAGTGGCTGATGCTTTGAGCCGGAGAAGGGCTGAGGTATCAGCTGAAAAGGAGGCTGATATTTTGGAAGGGATGGTCCGGTCACTCAACCTTAACACACTGGCTAGTGTTGATGAGCCATTGGGGTTGGAGGCAGTGGATCAGGCCGATCTCCTTACCAGGATTTGTGCAGCTCAGAAGCTGGATGAGAACCTTCAAAAGGTTGCTCTCAATGATAAGACTGAGTACCAAACCACAAGCAATGGTACCATCTTGGTTAATGGGAGGATAAGTGTTCCTAACAACAAGGAACTAAAAGAAGAGATTATGAGGCAAGCTCATAGATCTAAGTTCTCAATACATCCTGGACTGAACAAGATGTACAGGGATTTGAAGAGGTATTACCATTGGGTGCGCATGAAGACTGATGTGGCCGAGTGGGTGGCAAGGTGTCCCATTTGCCAATTGGTCAAGGCGGAGCACCAAGTACCCAGTGGACTACTCCAAAGCCTACCCATTCCAGAATGGAAGTGGGATCACATCACCATGGATTTTGTGACTGGTTTCCCTACGACCAGAAACAAGAAGGATGCTGTTTGGGTGGTGGTCGATAGGCTAACCAAGTCGGCTCACTTCTTGGCAATCAAGAAGGGGGATGGTGTGGATGAGGTTGTGCAGATTTACATCAATGAAATAGTGAGGTTTCATGGTGTGCCTGCAAGCATTGTGTCGGATAGAGATCCGAGGTTCACATCTTACTTTTGGCAAGCTTTCCAGAAGGCCTTAGGCACAAGGGTGCACATGAGCACAGCTTATCATCCTCAGACTGATGGTCAGTCAGAGAGGACAATCTAGACATTGGAAGACATGCTAAGGGCTTGTGTTCTGGATTGGGGAGAGACCTGGGAGAAGCACTTGCCTTTGGTAGAGTTTGCTTACAACAATAGCTTTCATACAAGCATTGGTATGTCACCATCTGAGGCTTTGTATGGGCGGCCCTGCAGGACACCACTATGCTGGACCCAAGTGGGGGAGCGCAGCATGATTGGTCCTGAGATTGTGGAGGAGACCACAGAGAAGATCAAGTTTGTCAAGGAAAAGATGAAAGAGGCTCAGGATAGACAAAAGAGCTATGCGGACAAGAGGAGGAAGCATCTTGAGTTTGAGGTTGGTGACCTAGTATATCTCAAGATCATTACCTTCAGAGGCAGGACCAGGGTTTCTGGAAGAAGGAAACTGGATCCTAGATACTTGGGTTTATTTTCAGGATCACAGAGAGGGTGGGCACAGTGGCATACAAGTTGGATTTGCCATCAGCAATGGATGCATATCACAATGTGTTCCATGTGTCCGAACTAAGGAAGTGCCTATCCGAGCAGGATGTGGTGTTGCCTGAGATTCCCAAAGATCTTGGTAAGAACCTAACCTTAGAGACAAGGCCGGTTCGAATCATAGATAGGGCAGAAAAGGCAACAAGGAAGAAGACAGTACCTATGATCAAGGTAGTGTGGGAGAGTAATGGCAAGGACATTATCACTTGGGAAACTGAGGCAAGGATGAAGGCTGAGTACTCTGAGTGGTATGATCAGTATGTTAGTGAAGATGCACTTGGTCTGGATTCGAGGACGAATCCCTATCAAGTGGGGGAGACTTGTCATGTCCCCGATCCTAGATAGGATCGGCCGGATGGACCATGGTGCAAGGGGATGCACCAAATCAGGTCAAACGACCTATGGCAAAGTGTATCATGGTCCGGGAAGTGGGTTAAGGGTAGCAGAAGGCTGAAACTTAACCAAGGCAAGGAAGGTCTAAGCTTAGGGAAGCTGGACAAGGGTTTAGACAGCTGGCCGGAGTGTGAAACAAGCTCGGGCAGCTAGGATGAAGTGTGTGGGAGCTCACAGTAGCTCACAAGAGTTCTGGTCAGCTCCAGTAGCTGGAGTGTTAGCTCACTCAGCTGGTGACACTAGTGATCAGCTCATCTCAGCTTGGAGGAGTGTTATGAGTTGAGATGGTGTGACCGGACCATGGGCGGTTATGGTCCGGTGGGATGGTGGTGCGGTCCGGTGAGGCCAAGTGAGCTGGTGGTGCAACTAGACACTTGGTCAAGTGCTAGCTGATGCTGATCGATGAAGAGAAGCAGTTGGGATGGCGGTTGAGAGGCGGTTGGGCCAAAGGGATGCGTTGATTCCCACATGCGCCCATTCGGCCAATCTTCGCACCGGTTCGCCCAAAGGCAGTTGGCGGACCCTTCCTCTATAAATAGAGGGCTCTGGTCATCGATTTATTCATCAGAAAAAGTGGGGAAACTCTGCCAAAATTGCCAGAGAATCCAAGAGAGAAAGAGACCGGCGGTTTGCTTGTTTGGCCGTGTGAGTGTGGTGTGATTTGTTCTTGACCGGCGACCAAGGAGGAGTTGCAGGAAGGAACCGTGTGAAGATGGAGACAAGAGGAACCGAGAAGGTTAGTGGGAAGGACCAGAACCCATCGTCGGCCACTCCTAAGGTTAGTGATGCTAACCAATTACCATCGCCATGTTCCATGGGTCCGGATGGATGGTCCGCATGGACCAAGTGATGTTGGTTGCATCCGTTCTCCCTTCTCTGTCATTCTATCTCTTTTATTACATATTCTGATGATGTTCATGAGTTTAGACTCATGGGCAGGCCGCCAAGACATGGATTGGTCAGTGTAATCTCTCCATGGCCTTGGTTGGGCATGTAAGGTTGGATCTCCTACTTCCGGTTGAGGTTTGGGGATTCTGACTTCATATATCTCTTAATTGGGATTTATCATGAATTATCATGGTGAAAGGATAATTTTATATCACTGATATAGAGATGGTAAGTTATGGCCATGGGGGCGGGTCTAGGGTGAGATCGGTATGATCCGGACCTGTTCTGTGGATTCTGACCTGACCATTCTCTTAGTTGTGAATTATCATGATTTATCATGATGTTTGTATAATTTTTAGAGGCCTATCCGAGTGGGTCAAGGTTTGGGACAGAAACTAGTTCTAAGGGACTTAACCATGCATTGCTAGACTTGTTGCTAGGATATCGGTTTGATTGTGTATTTGATGGGTTTTATATGATTGCAGGATCTGGTCAGGATCGTGGGAAAGCCAAGGAGCTGTGAAGACTCAAGCCAAGGATGGATGTGTGATGTGTGTTTAGATAGAATGGAACTTATGATAGCCTATTGTGCAAACTGATTGATAGTACTACATTGTATGGATCACATGGTTTATATTAATAAAATGAATGTTTACTTTAGCTTCCGCATTGCTTATGATTTGTATATGAACCTCAGATTCACTTGAAAATTACTTAGAATTATTTGGACATAAACCGGCCAATTGCACTTAGATGTTTAGGTTAAGGCCGCGGATCAGTTGGGTCTTAAGATCCAGGTTCGGGTCTTACAAGTAACATAGCGACAACTAGTTCCACACCCGGTCAGGTTACTGACAGGAGTACTCGCTTACCTCCTCCGCCGCCTGATCTTAGGTCCGGAGCAGGAATATCCTTCCCATCTGGGGGCAGAGCGTCAGCTTTGGTTTATCAAACCAGAAGCTCGATCCCGAATGGGGACAGTTATCAAAGGATAGATTCCGATAACCCCAGAGCTGGTGAGCGATCTAGCCCTCCAACCGCATGGGAGGATGAGCCAACTCGATTCCGTCAGGAACCTGCCCGTCAGGTACCTGCTAACGACCCAAACATCCTTCCTTTAGAGGGACCCGAAGCTATCCGTAGATATATGGAACGAACTCACGCAGCTCTCCAAAAATTGGGAGCTCAAGTCCATAAAGCTACGAGCTCAGCTCCCGAAATCGATAGCTTGATCGAGGAAACTCGTGGAACTCCATTCACGGACAGAATTGCCAGCTCTCACATAAGAGATACCCGAAAAATCAGAATTCCCGAGTATGATGGGACCTCCGACCCGAAGGCCTATTTGAGAGCTTTCCGATTGGCAATCGTCAAAGCCCATTTCACACAGGAAGAATGTGAAGCAGTTTACTGCAGGACATTCGCCGAAAATTTGGTCGGAACAGCCCTTGAGTGGTTCTCCGGTCTCGAGCCAGCCTCGATAGACAATTTCGATCAATTAACTAACGCCTTCATGATGCAGTACTCAACCCATATCCTGAAGCAAGCCTCTGAAGCCGACCTTTGGAAGGTCAGTCAAAGAATGGGGGACTCACTACGAGTCTACATCGAGAAATTCAGGGCAATAAGAACTAAGCTCTCGAATCCTAACGACCTAGTCGCCATCGAGGCTCTTAGGAGAGGTCTGATCTATAAATCGAAATTCTGGTCAGAGCTAACACTCAATACTCCTCCAACTATCGACGACGCTCTTCATAGAGCCACCAAATATATTACTCTGGAGGAGGAGACAGCTGCACTGGATAAACTCCATAAGAAACCTCAGAATCACTCGAAAGGTGAATCCTCTGAGACTAAGGGACCTCACAAAAAGGGTAACCCCCGAAATAATCAGACTCAGGGAGAACATTCCTACGCAATCGAGGAAGACAAGGAAGAGAAACCTGTTGCAGCAGCAAACAAAACTCCCTGGTCAAAAGGCTTTGATAAAGGCAAACGTTGCTCTTATCACGATCGCGAAGGGCACTCAACCGAAGAATGTTGGGACCTCCAACGTCAGCTGGCAGCTAAATTCGCAGCCGGAGAAATAAAGGCCGTGGACCTTAAAAAGCCATCACCTTATCAGAAAAGAGGTTCCAGGGACACTTCCCCGAAATGCGAGAGGTCACCTGAAAAGGAGACCGATTCGCCACCTCCAGCTCCCAAGAAAAGAGTCGACATGATTCTTGGGAAATTCCCCCAAGGAAAAAGTTTACAAGTCGAAGCTCTCTTGAGCAAACCGTCCCCTCAATCGAGCCCCGACTCGAGGGTGGACTGTATCCTTGGAGGATCAGACATATGTCAAGACTCCATCAATTCCATTAAGAATCATGTGCGGAAGGCTGTGTCTAACACTGGACCTAAACCTCCTAACCCTGAATCCAATACTAAGATTTCTTTCTGGGAGAGCGAGACCTCAAACCTTGACAGACCTCACGATGATGCGTTGATCGTCACACTGAACGTCGCAGGATACGAGGTCCCTAAGCTCATGATAGACACAGGAAGCTCCGTCGACCTCATTTTCTATAACACCCTAAAAGGGATGGAAATAGACGACTATGAAATTATTGGCCAAAAAGCTAACCTCGTAGGCTTCTCCGGAGAAACAGCTACCTCATTGGGAACTATCAAGCTCCCAGTCATAGCTGGCGGAATAATGAAAATGACCAACTTAGTAGTCATCGACAGACCTTCTCCGTTCCATGCGATCCTGGGAAGACCCTGGATTCACAAAATGAAGGCAGTAGCCTCAACGTACCATCAATGCGTAAAATTCCCAACACCCGAAGGGATAGCTACCATACACGGTAGCCAGAAGATATCCAGGATCTGCTATTTGGGAGGATTCGAAATCCTCAAAAAATCCCCCCAATAGCAATTACAGATCCAGGAGGGTCGCGAAATGCAACAAAATATCCGAGGTCCCCCCAAGAACCTCACTGAAAAAGTTTGCATTGATGACTCAGATCCTGAAAGACAGGTGAGCATCGGATCCGAGCTACCTCCTGAAACAAAAAACGAGCTCATTGATTTTCTGAAAAGCAATGTCAAAACCTTTGCATGGTCCACCAGCGACATGAAAGGCATAGATCCGAACGTCACCACCCATAAGCTAAAAGTAGACCCTACTTTCAAACCGATCAAACAAAAGCGTCGCAAGCTAGGCCTCGAGAAGGCTCAAGCTGTTAACGATGAGGTTGACCGACTTACGAAAGCTGGGTCCATTCGAGAAGTACATTACCCCGACTGGTTAGCCAACCCAGTAGTGGTAAAGAAGAAAAACGGGAAATGGAGAATTTGTGTAGACTTCACAGACCTGAACAAAGCTTGTCCTAAAGACAGCTTCCCGTTACCTCACATCGACCGCCTGGTTGAAGCAACAGCTGGCCATCGACTCCTATCCTTTATGGATGCCTTCTCAGGATACAACCAAATCATGATGGATCCTGATGACCAGGAGAAAACTGCATTCATAACCGAATGAGGAACCTATTGTTACAAGGTTATGCCATTCGGATTAAAGAATGCGGGAGCTACCTACCAGAGGCTAGTAAATAAGATGTTTGCTGGGCAACTTGGAAAAACCATGGAGGTCTATATTGACGATATGCTAGTCAAGTCCTCAGCTGGAGAAGACCATATCGCCCATTTAAGAGAATGCTTCGATATCCTTAACAAGTACGATATGAAGCTCAATCCTACTAAATGTACCTTTGGGGTACCCTCGGGCGAGTTCCTAGGCTACCTCGTAACCGAAAGAGGCATTGAAGCCAATCCGCAGCAGATAGCAACCTTCTTAGAAATGTCGTCACCTAGGACAACTAGAGAGGTACAGAGATTGACTGGACGAATCCCGGCATTAAATCGATTCATATCCAAGTCCACCGATAAGTGTCTCCCGTTCTACAAGCTTCTAAGAAATAATAAGAAGTTTTTATGGGACGAGAAATGCGAGGAAGCCTTCAAGCAATTGAAAGCTTACCTCTCCGAACCTCCGATCCTATCTAAACCAGTAGTAGGAGAGCCATTGTACCTGTACCTCGCTGTGTCGACTGCTGCAGTTAACGGCATTCTGGTACGAGAGGAACAAAACGAACAAAGACCTGTCTATTACACCAGTAAAAGTTTGATAGATGCCGAAACAAGGTACCCTGCAATGGAAAAGCTAGCTCTAGCAGTCGTAACAGCTGGTAGAAAGCTGCGACCTTACTTCCAATCGCATTCAATCGTCGTAATGACCTCACAACCATTACGAATGATATTGCACAGCCCTAGCCAGTCCGGGCGGTTGGCCAAATGGGCCATAGAGCTCAGTGAATACGATATTGAGTATAGACCTCGAGCAGCAGCGAAAGCTCAGGTCCTTGCCGACTTTGTCATTGAACTAGCATCCGAGCAATTAGACTCCGAAATGGAATCTCCGAAGTGGAGCCTGTATGTCGACGGAGCCTCGTCAAAACAGGGCTCTGGCGTCGGTCTAAGGCTAACTTCTTCAGCAGGAGAAACCGTTGAGCAGTCATATAGGCTCGGATTCAGCGCCTCAAACAACGAAGCTGAATATGAAGCACTAATCGCAGGGTTGAAACTCGCCCTAAGTCTCGGAATTCGAGAACTAAACGCTTATAGTGACTCACAGCTAGTAGCTAGCCAGTTTCACGGAGAATATGAAATGAGGGACGAAAGAATGGGGGCATATCTCGAAGCCGTCCAGAACCTCACCAGACAGTTCGACAAATTCGAGCTAACAAGGATCCCACGAGGAGAGAACTCCTCAGCAGATGCGTTGGCTGCTTTAGCTTCCACGTCAGACCCCCTCGTAAAACGTATCATACCCGTAGAAGGAATCGAAAAACCAAGCATCGACATAGCTACTAAAGCTGAGAAAGAGAGCAAACTAACAGAACAACCCGAGGGTACCTGCCCTGAAACGGTAGCTACCCAAGTTTTCACAACATTTTGGTTCCCAAAACCCAGAATATGCAGCTCTAAAAAGCATACCTCTGGGAACACAATCCAAATCACGGAAGGTATTCCTCGAAATTCAGACTCCCTGGAGCCTGATCTCAAGAATACCCCCGGGGGCACCAACTCAGACCCACTCGTCTGCAGAGTCAAAACCAGAAGCCGTTCAGCTCTCCAAAATTCATCTGGAGGTATTCCTCAGAATTCAGACTCCCTGGAACCCAATCCTACCAATACCTCCGGGGGCACCATAACACCAGGTCCTGAACAGGAACCTCCCTCGTCTCTTCATAACAAAGTTGTAGGGAGAGAGGATTGGAGAATTCCAATCACGCAATACATCCTAGAAGGAAAGACTCCACCCAATAAATGGGAGGCTCGAAAGCTCAAAGCATTAAGCGCGAGATATTGCGTAACTGAATCTATCCTCCTCAAACGAAGCATTTCCGGACCTTACCTAAAATGCGTCCATGGCCTCGTTGCTATGAGACTCATGAAGGAAATGCACGATGGTTCCTGCGGGAACCACTCTGGAGGAAGAGCTCTAGCCATCAGAATCAAAAGACAAGGATATTTCTGGCCTACCATTATTGCAGATTGCGAGGCCTATTCCTCTTCATGCGACAAATGCCAGAGGCATGCACCAATTATACACCAACCTGCGGAAAAGCTATCCAACATATCCGCCCCTTATCCATTTATGAGATGGTCCATGGATATCGTGGGACCACTAGTAGCATCAGGAAGTGGAAAGAAGAAGCTACGCTTCTTCTTAGTCCTAACAGACTACTTCACGAAATGGATAGAGGCTGAAGCTTTCCAACAGATAACCAGGGTCGAGGTCGAGCAATTTGTGTGGAAAGAAATCGTGTGTAGACACGGCGTCCCATACGAAATCGTAACTGACAATGGAGGACAATTCATATCCCACGATTTCAAAATATTTTGTGACAAGTGGAATATTCGCCTGACCTTCTCATCACCTCGCCGACCTCAAGGAAACGGACAGGCGGAGGCTGCTAATAAATCAGTATTAGCAAACCTCAAGAAACGCCTCGGAACCCAGAAGGAACTCTGGTCAGAAAAGTTACTTGAAGTACTTTGGGCATGTCGAACCACCCCACGAAAAGCTACAGAAGAAACTCCTTTTTCCTTAGCATATGGGATGGAAGTTGTCGTTCCAGCTGAAACCATTGCTGGTAGCCTCCGCCGGGAACTCTGCACGTCCAATCCCGCAGCTAATGATCAGCTCCTAACTGACAGCCTCGATCTAATCGAGGAAAGACGGGACGGAGCCCTGATTCGCATTCAGAACTATCAGCAAGCAATGGCACGACAGTACAATTCCAAAGTCAGGCTCCGACAGTTCGCTGTAGGTGACCTAATACTTAGGAAAGTTTTCGAAGGAACCAAGGAACCAGATGCTGGGAAGTTAGGAACCAACTGGGAAGGTCCCTACCAGATCATCCACGTGGTACGACCTGGCGTTTACAAGCTCCGAAAGGTGCAAACCGGGGTACCTGAAATCAGATCGTGGAACGCCACGAATCTTAAGAGATATTATCATTAGGTACCTAAAATTCCTGAACTACGTTAGGCTTGATCCCTTGACTGGGTACGTAGGCAACTCCGTCATGAGTGCAGCCCCAACCTCATTTCAACACTTCGTTCACCACAATCAAAGGGGGCATATGTCTGATTAAAATCACATAGCCAATGTAGCAAATGTATGATCGTTATAATACAGCAATTGTATGATTACTATGATACCATGTATCCAATTATCAATAAAGAAATTATTCTCGATATCTCAATTCTTTAACAAAACAGGTCCCTGCAAACATGGACCTAGGGTCCTAAAAATCCTTCGGATTAGCTCAGGTCCCTACAAACCTGGATCTAAGGTCTTAAAATCCTTAACAATCTAAAAGGTCTTAAAATCCTTCAAGCAATATCAGGTCTCGACGAACCTGGACCCAAGGTCTTAAAATCCTTACCAAATCTCCAAGGTCTTAAAATCCTTATCAAATCTCCAAGGTCTTAAAATCCTTATCAAATCTCCAAGGTCTTAAAATCCTTATCAAATCTCCAAGGTCTTAAAATCCTCATCAAATCACAAAGGTCTTAAAATCCTTATCAAACCTCAGAAGGTCTTAAAATCCTAAGCAAGTCTCAACGGGTCTTAAATCCCACAAACGAATTCAGGTTCCCATGAACCCCCTCCTAAGGTCTTCAGAGTAGCTCAGGTTCCTAAAAACCCGGAGCTAATCTCAATATTTCAGGAACTCCTTCTAAGGATCCTCGTAATTGAATACACTTGAAATCTTCGAGACCTGATAAGTCATTGGACATCATATATAATAATCACAATACATGTCCTAACCGAAACTTCCACTTGACAAAAGTCAATCTCATCCAAGAAACGATCAAACCAAGTCAAATGACTTAATATGAAAAACAAAACCGAAATTTGAATAAAAGGGTTTAAAAGCCTCCCCAGGCTAACGAGGGTTCAGAAGACCCTAAGGTTTAAAAGCCTCCTCAGGCTATAAGTCCGAAACGTAAACAAAGCCCATTGGGCAAAAGTTATGAAAAGCAACATTACAATTCAAAAAGAGCCGCAGCTCTTAGACATCATTATCATGGGAGCTCATCCCGACATCCTTCTTTGGCTGGATCTCCCTCATCTGCCTCCTTGTCATCGCCCATCTGGGACGTCTCGACTGGAGCTGAATCAGGGCCCACCAAACCTAAGTTAGAACCATACTCTCCGTAAAAGGATAGATTAAACATGTTAATCTCGAAAGTACCTGAACTCTCTGTGAATTGAGGAATGGGAAGCTTGCTGGCCGAGAAGTCGGATACTTGCGCCTTTTCATACGCAATCGTAGCCATCAGATTAAGCAAAAGAAATCTTCAATAAAGATAACTGTTGCTCGAGATCTCAACAAAAAGATTGATGCTCGGGGCTAGGTCTAGCTTCCGAGATAAGGAATCTTATCTCGAAAGCTGGGGGCAACTGTTGGGCCCAAATATGACCCCTTAGCTAGTGATAGACAATAAGAAATGATAACGGGCCGCGAAAGGCCCATCATGAATTCAATCTTCAAAAACAGCTAAGTCAGATCCGAAGGCTGTGAGCTGGAGATGTTCATCAGAGAGGTCAAGGAAAAGAGGTAGCTCGTTGACAAGTAAACAGGCACAGGACCCGGTCAAAGAGGTAGCTCGTGGACAAATAAATAGGCGCAGGACCCGGTCAAAGGGGAGCTGTTACAAATCCCTCAAATCACGGAGGGGATCTCGGGAACCAGTTGGCTACGATCAAGCGGGACCTGAGGCTATTTAAAGAGAAAGCAAATCAAGAAAGAAGATCTATTCAACCTTTATTCATTTTCACGATTATCCGATTGAACTCATTTTTTACTCAACATTCATCAAAACATTCTTATTGTAACACTCTTATAATCTTTGTATTCATCAAAGATCACCTTTTGTAACCATCCCATTTCTACTATATCAATACAAATCGAAGTTCATTCTACAAGTTCTTACGGGATTCAGCCCGCGATTATCTTTCCCTAACCTTTCCTAAACATTAAACCTGATCTAAAATCTAGGTGTGAGTTTTACCCCTCACATCTAGCACCACAAAGTCAGTAGGAATTTCACAATTTCCCACCATCACAGGGAGATCCTCTAGGATACCAATGGGAAACTTCACAGAGCGATCAGCTAGAACCAAAGAGAGTTTGCACTTCTTGTAATGGCTGAATCCAAGCTTCTTGGCTACAGTTAGAGGCATGAGGCTAACACTAGCTCCCAAATCACATAAGCACCTCTCAAACCTCAAAGGACCAATGGCACAAGGTAGAGTGAAGCTTTATGGATCCTCTAACTTCTTAGGGATTGTCAACCTTTTGATGATGGCACTGCACTCATAAGTAAGAATCACCATTCCCTCCATTTCCTTCTTCTTAGCAGCCACATCATCTTTCAAAAACCTGTTATACTGAGGAACAAGCATGAAGGCATCTATGATGGGCATTGTAATCTGAACTTCACTCATCTGCTTCTCAAAGAGTGCTTTGTACTTCTCCAATAGTTGCTTCTTGAATCTTCCAGGAAAAGGTAGCTTAGGTTCATAGGGAGGAGGGACAAAAGAAGTATCTTTTGATGTAGGTTCACCTTGCTTCACTGTTCTCTTCTCCTCTCCAACCTTTCCTTTACCCTTAGCTTCAGCAATCTTTTCCAGAATTTCCTCATCAACCTTCTCATCAACAATAACCACCTCATCATCAATGTTGATGGCAACATCCCCACCTTGTTTCCCACCATCCTTGGTGAGTATCCTTGGAGGCAACTCCTGACCACTTCTCAAGGTGATTGCCTTCATTGCTTCCTTGGGGTTTTGCTCAGGTTTTCCAGGAAGAGAGCCTTGTTGACGCTTGATTGAGAGCTGAATGAAGCAAACTGGTTCTCCAAAGCTTTGAACTTGTTGTTGAGCTCATTGTAGCTTCCATCAATCTTTGTGTGGATGTTTCTCAGCTCATAACCCATGTTCTTCTCACTTTTGGATTGAGCCTCAAGGAGTTGCTTGAACATTGATTCCACATTAGTGTCTTGAGACTGAGTTTGAGAAGAGCTTCCTTGAGCTTGAGTAGACTGGTTCCCTTTTATGTTGTAGCCTTGAGAGTAGTTTTGCTTTGCTTGATAGCCACCTTGCTGGTTGTTTGAGTAGGGTCTTTGTTGGTAGTTGTTGTACTGAAAGTTGGGCTCTTTCTTGTACCAAGTCCCATTAGCATTCACAAAGCACAACTCTTCTTGTCCTTCTAGCCCATCAACTTCATTGATCTTAGCTGTCTCTTCTTGTTTCTGCTCACCAACAAAGTTCACCTTTTCTTGCTTGGCTTTATCAGAAAGAAGCAAATCCATTTTTTCTTGTAGAGCCTTCAACTCTTTCCTTGTGTTCTGATCCTCTCCATCACTGCCTCTGTTACTTCTATCATTGTCCTCATTGTAGACTGAATCACTCTTGGCCATATTCTCAACAAGCTCCAAAGCTTCTACTTCAGTTCTGCCCAAGAAAAAGCCATTGCTAGCAGTGTCAAGTTGGCTTCTATACTTAGGCAAGGCTCCTCTGTAGAAAGTACTAAGCAAACTCTCCTGGTTGAAGCCATGATGTGGAGATTGAGTGATGTAGCTGTTGAATCTTTCCCATGCTTCACCAAAACCTTCAAGATTCCTTTGTTGAAATCCTGAAATCTCATTCCGAAGCTTTTCAGTTCTTGAGTTAGAGAAGAACTTGGTGAGGAAAGCTTCTTTGCACTCATCCCATGTCTGGATGCTATCTCTTGAAAGACCCTTCTCCCATGTGTGAGCTTTATTTCCCAAAGAGAATGGAAACAACTTAAGCTTCAATGCATCTTCAGACACACCATTGATCTTAATGGTGCCACACAGCCGATCACAGTTGTCCAAGTGATCTAGAGGATCTTCCAAAGCAAGCCCGTGGTACTTGTTGCTTTGGATCATGTTGATCAAGCTTGACTTGATCTCAAAGTTGTTGTTCTCCACAGCTGGTGCTCTAATGCCAGCCCTATTTCCATGGATATTAGGCTGATCATGGGCACCAATTGCTCTAACTTGGCGCTGTGGATGTCTTGGTCTAAGGTTGGCAGCTCCTTGACCATCTTCAGCAGCTCTATCTTGAGGCAGGTTCTCCATGTCAAACCCCAACCTCTGAATGTGAGCATGTTGCTCTTCTTCCCTTCTTCTTCTCATAATCTCCCTCTCAAGTGCAGAAATGTCTTCAACAATGGGAACAAGGCTTGATGAACCTCTGCTCCTCAAGTTCATACACCTGAAAAGTCAAAGAGAAAGAAGGCAAGAATCAATATCACAATAGAAAATAAAAATGATTTAGTCTCAAGCAAGTGACTAAATCCCAATGTCACAATCAACTTAGAAGTTGGCAACGGCGCCAATGTGATAACAGGATTTTGCTAAGATCCTATTCAAATGTTGAAGTATAAAAGATGTCAATCTAATTCTAAGAGATCATGAAACACTAGGAATGCAAGACCATGCTTAAGCTAAATGCCATCAAGATATGATGACAGATTATACTAAAATAAGACTAAAAATGCGATAAAGCAAAAGACTTTCTTTGATTATGAGATGGGAGAACTCATGGGATAAGGGATTTAGACCTTGGGTGATCAAACTCAAACTAAGGTGCCAGCTTTCAATCAATCTATCTACCTTAGACCTAGACACAAGGCTAAACAAACTCTATCTCTAGATGAATGCTCATTTGCTTCCAAAACTCAAGCATCTAATCTCTTTGGTTGAATGTTGAGGAAGCAATCATTAATAACAAGTCTAATAGCCATCTTAACACCTTTAACAACAAATCTCTTTGGTAGAGTATGTTAAAAGCTTAGGAGAGTTGGTTCAGACATTTCATCGAACACCTTGTGGATGGGAAATATCTAGGACTCAACTTTAGAGAGGTCAACTCCAAAGAAGCATTGAAAACACTCTACTAGCAAGGATTAAGAAGGATCTACACCTAAACACCTTAGATCAAGCCTAATCACCCTTAATCTCCCTAACCCATGAATCCAAAAGTGGATTACTCACTAATCACAATGACTACTCTTGAACCCATGAGGTATTCAAGCTTAATCATGTTTAGAAAGAAAGAAATGAACTTAAGTTTTCTCGAAAAATCTTCGTATCAGTAAAATAATATTCTGGAGACATTATATGTTGGAAGCAGGATAGGAATCAAGCAGGACGGGAAGCAAGCACGACGGGATTGAAGAATGACGGGAAAACCCGAAGTTGGGCGAAAACCCTAATTTCGGTATTGCGGGATTTTTCAAGGAAGCCGGAGGATGGGAAATATTTTTCTTCAAGTTTAGAATCCTTATGGAGTTTATTAAAAATATTCAGAGCATCCGGGTGACAGCAGAAAAATATTCGGGATTGATCGCGGATCGAAAATTCATCAGAAGAGCCGAAATCGCGCAAATCGACCGAGAAGCTCGAGGTGGCTTGATCTAAGGGATCAGGACGTGGTGTCAATCATCTGATGACCTATCTGTCAACAAAAGCACGAGGTGTCGTCATGCATGGAAGCAATACATGCAGCTTGATACACAAAAGCACGAGATGTCGCCATATCTGCGATCGAAGCATGTTGAGCGAAATGTATGCGCTGTGGTGTCGATCTGCATGAGGCCAGGCCGTGGATCAGACATCTGGAGGGCGTGGTGTCACCTTGCATGACAACCTGGTCATGCCATCATACATGTGGAGCACGAGGTGCCGCGACGCATGTGTCCGGAGCCATGCGAAGCGACACACGGGCTGCCACACGGCTTCGATCTGATTGGTTGCTGCATCCTATATATACCCACGACCCCTTGCTATTTCAAACCATCCAGACCTGTCCAAAGCAACTTAAAAACGTGAGAGAGAAGTATAAAAAAAGCAAGAGTTTCCGAGCTATTTGAGAGTTTCAGAGAGTTTTCGAGATCGGTTTCTCTACCGATTTCGAGTGAGTGCCGAGGGAAGGCTCTGTCAAAAATAATTCGTTCAAGTCTAGCATATTCGCTGATGATCAAGTGGAGGTGATGTCCAAGGTTAGTTCAGATCCATGGGTTCAGTTCAGTCGAAGTTCTGAAGCTCGATACTCTGCCGAAAGTCCGAAAGAATCGTCCAGCAGCTAGGGAAGGTTCTGCCCGAGTTGAGTTCAGTCCAGATCAATATAAGGGGAGGTTCTGTCCAAGTCAATATCCGTCCAGTCCAGTCCATTCAAGATATCAGCATTGGGTTTTGGCT
The DNA here is from genome assembly GCF_000801105.2 of Raphanus sativus. NCBI lineage: Eukaryota > Viridiplantae > Streptophyta > Magnoliopsida > Brassicales > Brassicaceae > Raphanus > Raphanus sativus. Next base: position 16,084,636 of record NC_079519.1, read on the forward strand.
AGGCTCTCTCCGATCAACAAGCTGCTAGAACACTGTGAGTTGGTTTTGTGTGAGTTCCACTTGGAACTTAGGATAGATCGAGTTGCATATAGATTATAATGATCACGTTATTGCATGATAGAGTCCTTAGGGTTATTTTATTGAATCGAACTCAGTTTAGCACGGGCTAGCTGAGATGAAAGAAATGAAGACTGAGTTAATAACCTGACTAGGACTAGGGTGCATCATGTTTTCTATTCTTGCTTGGTTATTTGATTGAGGTTAGTCAGCTCTTGGTAAGGAAGTGACTAATTGGTTGTGTTGTTATGTTATTGTTGTTTATTTTATTAGAGTTTAGTACCAAGAGTCCTAGGCCATATAGGCTGGACTAATTGTACTAGTTGTTAGTGTGGTAGAGTCTAGAGTCTCGATAAGGTTGTGTTATTGTGTTGAGTGTGTGATGCCGACAGTATGTGCGTAACCCGCCCATACTAGGCTTGTAAGGGGTTGATCAGTGTTTCCTAACCCTCGTATTCAGCGGGTTCAAGAAAATCCCTTATTCGCTGGATCGGGAAGACTCAGATAGACGGGATCATGGCCTAGGGCTGAGTGTTACACGACGGTGTAACGTGGCAGTGACCCGAAGGACTGTGGGCTGTCGCGCGGTGACCCGAATGACTGTGGGCCGCAGTCGGTTGAAAGTTCTTTCTTCTGGCCTTTGTGGTAGGATGTTAGGATGTTGCCGATAGAGAGGATGAACACGAAGTCACCATAACACCGATATACAGTGTTACGAGTTAGATCGAGTCATAGTTAATTAGTATCTTGTTATTGTGATTGTGGTTGATTGATTTGCTTGCAGGTTCCTGTTACTTGAAGTTAGATTATGGCAGGAGGCCAAGTCTAACTTATTAACCGGATCATTAGATAGTAGGTTGTGATTGTTGATTGGATATTGGTTGTTGACTTGTTTTCATGCAGGGTCCCGTTACTTGAAGTTAGATCATGGAAGGATGCTAGGTCTAACTTAGTAACGGTTTGTTTAGCCTTAGATTAGATTTCTTGCTAAGGCTATATTGATTGTTATTTGGGGTTGTCTGGGTTAGTTCTAGGTTGGGGTAGAGGTAGCCAGCTCACTGAGTAACATTAGGTTACTCATCCAACTCCATTGTCCTTTTTGCAGGTTTCTTTAGTAAGGAAGATTGGATAGCTCGGTGCTGGACGTTAGGACCACCAGTGTAGATTTGCTTGCCTTTTGTATACGGTATTTTTGAGATTGTATTTAGTTGACTCGATTTGGCATTAGGCCGGGCCCAGTCTTGAATTATTCAGTGTATGAATATTTCTTTGAATCAATAAAGTATTTGTTTTATATGCGCTTCATGAGTACTCTGATATTTGACTAGTCCGGTCTAACACAACGTTAGGTCGTCGTATGGGTTGAAAAGCCTTAGGCCTCGATCTAACGGCAACGCTACGGTTTGCAAAGCCTTACGCCTTGATTTAGCGTGACCAGTTAGTGGATGAACCAGTCTAGGTTGCGGAGTAAAATCTGCGACTATGACTGGATTGTCTCTAACCCGTCATGTAGCGCTTCCGGACCATGGTGCTGGGTTGGACGGTCAGTCATGTTCTTGTTTGATTGTTGGTTGGCCGGTTGACCTTTCATCTCCAATCCTTGGTGTTGGTCGGTTCGTCGGTCATGTTCTTGTTTGATTGTTGGCCGTTGGGTCGACCTACGTCTAGGACGGTTCGGGGGTGTTAAACTTGGTGTGGCTACACATGCAGCCAGAGAGGTTCCCTGAAGAGAGGAAGTCCAAGCTATCACCTCGAGGGACTGGACCTTTCCGGGTTCTGAAAAAGATCAATGACAATGCTTATAAGCTTGATCTTCCAGGTGAGTTTAAAATTTCTCACACGTTCATTGTATCTGATTTATCTCCTTTTCTTGCAGATGATGGTGTTCTGAGGCCAGAACCTTTTCAAGAGGGAGGAAATGATGAGGCCATCCAAGTAGAGGTTCCCGTAGTTAGGCGCGGTCCGACCACTAGGAGTGGAACCAAGGCGATAAGAGAAGGGTTCTCCAAGGCGGTCTCACAAATCCTAGATCAAGATGGGCAAACCGGCCAGAACCAGCTACTGATTGAAAAGATGATCCAATTGAAGATACAAGACCCAGCCGGTTCAATTGAAGTTCAAGACACAGCCGGTCCAATCCAATTCAGATCATTTCGCCAGAACCGAGCCGATTTCATCATCTCCACATCCGACCTCGGTTCAGACTCAATCCTCAATCCATAAAATCAATTTGCTTCCGGTTCAGAGATCTAGCCGACCATCAAAGGGAGTAGTATGTGTTGTACTCTTTTCCTCATCAAGTTTTGTCCCACCGGGTTTTCTTGGTAAGGTTTTTAATGAGGCAACATGCAAGCATACTATGAGCTTTGGTCAAGGAATCTCAATCAGCAACCGGTTTACTGTTTTATTTAATTTTATTTTGGCTAAGACTTTGGGCAACTGTTAGCCTTTTATTTATGTTTGAGAGTTGGCCCTTTTTAGGCCTTTTAAACCTTTGAGGAGTCCATTAAGGGGATTGCTATATAGCCCCTTGTGGATGACGAAAATTGGTTAAGTCTTTTATGAAATTTTCAGTTTGCTTCAGCAAATAAAAACCCTAAGTCTTTCTAGTGTGAGAAATCCTTGAGAGCAGCCGAATCTTATCAAGCCTCCATCACCAAGCTTGTGGCGATTCTTCACTCCACTCCATCCACTGATTTGTCTTGAAAGAGATACACATCCAGCAAGCCAAATCCCATATCTATCCATCTCCATCCACTGTTCTTGTTGAGAGAGATACACATCCAGCAACAAGGATCCACCCGCCATCTTCTATCCTTTTATTTCTGTTCATTTTTATTGTTCTTAGATCATTTCATTTCATCTTGTTCTTGCATCTAAAAACCCATAAAAATCATATTGTTTCTGTTCATCATTTTCTCATATAGGTTTCATTCTGTTCTTCATATTTTATTTCACCAGAAAACTCATAAAAAATATCTCTTTTGATTTCAGGTACAAATCGGCAGTTTCTCTCTCTACCGATCTGTTCCTTCAACCCGCACCAGAACGACCAGAAACTCTCATCAAACCATCCATTTTTATAGTCTGAATCTCAGGCTGTATCTCATTTGTTGTTAAAGGTGTTAACATAGCCAATAAACATGTTAGAATTGATTTCTTCCGTGTTATTCAGCCAAGAACACTTGATGTCTGAGATAAGTTAGCAAATGAACATTCATCTAGACATAGAGTTTGTTTAGGATCGTGTCTAGTCTTAAGGCTGTTAGTGATCAATCATTGTCATCCTTAGTTCGAAACCTGATCATCCAAGGTCTAATTCCTATACCTGTGAGTTCTTCTTTAGAATAATCAAGAAATTCATTTCATTTACTGCTTTATTGCTCTTTGTTTCATTCTTAGAATCATTAGTTGTTACAAACATCAAAGCTTTCGATTGCATTTAGATTAAGAAAGTACTTTCATTCTTGGTGCTTTAGATCCCTCCGAATTGGTTCGACATTACTTCTATACAACAACATTTTTCTTAAGAGCCTTGAAAACTTCTAACATCACCACGCACAACACAAATCAATACGACAGAAAATACACAGAATAGTAAATATGAATAGTAGTTCGAAATAGTAAAGTCGTAAGAACAAAAGATAGAGAAAAACGATCTTATTTCCGAAACCGCGTTTGAGCGTAAACAACAGGTAAGAGATCGGCTACAAGAGCTGTCGATAAGTTTGTTAGTCTAGCCGCCTAATTCTAACCTAGTTGAGTCGTAGCTCGCTAACAAAACGGAAATATTGCCTAAATTGCTCTAAGTGCTAAGTTGATGCGAAAATTTTTCTCCCTCTGCTCCTTTCCCCAAGCTCTCTTTATATACTCCTCCTTAGGTTGGTCTATCTCCCCTTGGGCCAAATCTGTCGCGAATCGGGCTTTTTCCATTTTCCTCGATCTTAGTGTTTATCGGGAAACTTGACGTTTATCTTCGGGAAACTTGACATTTATCTTTGGAAACTTGAAATTTATCTTTTATGTAAAGATAAACACAAACCGTCATGTCTATCTGGAACTTGATCTTCTAAAAATCGTAAGCAGGCCGTTTGGCCGCGTTTGGGTCCTTTCGGCCGTCTTTAAACCTTCGACGTTTTTTACGATTTTACGAGAAGGTACTCATCGTGGTATCGGTTTTCGGAACGAATCTCAATTCCTCGTATTGTTGAGATGATTGGTGTTTTAGAATAACCGTAATCGTTTTATACGATGAATTGCAATCCATTCGTTAATCGAACCTTCCGAGTTTTTCCGTAACTTTCCTGATCGTTCTGATCAAAACGAGATGGGGTTTTAGATTCACGGTTTTAAGTAGTTGTACTACGTGACTCTGAGCAAGGATGCAATGTATGTGATTGGACCGGAGTCGGGATGGATTTACGAGGAATTGGCCGCACTCACTGGACGACCCGCAGCACGGCACGCAGGACCACGGCATGGGTGCAACAGCCGGCCCCCGGGGACACGGCGTGGGCGCAACGGCCGGCGCCAGGGGCCACGGCGTGGGCGCAACTGTCGGCGCCTGGGGCCACGGTGTGGGCGTAACTGCCGGCGCTCGGGGCCACGGTGTGTGCGGTGGGTGCAACCGCCGGCGCATGGGGCCGTGCAATGGGTGGAACCGCCGGCGCCCGGGGCCGTGCGGTGGGCACAACCGCCGGCGCCTGTGGCCGTGCTGTGGGCACAACCGCCGGCGCCCGTGGCCGTGCGGTGGGCGCAACCGCCGGCGCCCGGTGCCGCGGTGTGTCGCAACCGCCGGCGCCCGAGGCCGCGGTGTGGCCGCAAACATCGGCGAGTAGACCCGTGCTCTTCGGGTAACCCGTTTAGGCTATCCGTTTTCTTGGTTTTTTGAGGTTTTGAGCACCTCTTGGTTTTTTCCGAGGACTTTCGGGTATCGATTTCATCTTGACCGATTTTGATCCCAACACCCGGAGGGATTTTCCAATAAGTCATGAGAATGGAAAAAGAAGGAGATGCACCAAAGAAAAGGAAGAGACGAAAATCGGGAAAATACCATATATTTCCTTTTTGGGAAAAATTCTTGAAATCCCTTTAAGGGGGATCCGCCGACTTGACTCATCATACGCAGCGGCTAGGAATTTCTTCGTTTCCTTTTTTATAACCAAGAACCCTCACGATCATGATAATAAGGATCGCATCCTACTTGATTGCCTCAGCCGTCAATACGGTCCTAGCCTAACCTGGGCATGAAGAATCAAGGGGCGTGAAGCGTCCTCCAGCCTGGAAGAAAATCGTTAAGACAAGGTCAAAGATCACAAATTATCCCTTGATTCCAACGAAAAAAACAAGAAATAAGGGGCAACCTGTTGGAAAAAATATCCAGGCACTAGTTTCCTCTAGCTTCCGGACAGACCCTCAACTTCCAGACCGCTGCTTAAGAAGAAACTAGGGACCGACCCCTGCTAGAGGTCCGACCCATTCGATCGGACCGACCCCTGCTAGAGGTCCGACCCATTTTTTTCATTATGGAAAAGTTCGCCCTACTTGAAGCTGACATCTACAACTATAAAAGGGAGCCCAAACCCTAGAACAAGGGATCGACTTTTACAGGCTAAGAGATTAGAGTTTAGGCGACTGAGAACAAGGTTTATACACCAACGTTGTAGTCCCGAATCATAGACTCAATAATACATCTCTTCTAGCCTCGATTCTTGATTTTCACACAAATCTTCTAGGTTTCCGTAGTACTAAAACGACCCTACACAAAAATACCATAACACGGGGTGCATGAGAATCTGGTTCTAACCGGAGAATGCATCCATAAAGCTCATTAGCTGATGTCCTGCTGTGGCATCGACGAGTTTTTCGATGTGAGGCAAGGGGAAAGTGTCCTTTGGACAAGATTTGTTTAGATCCGTGAATTATATACAGACCCGACACTTTTCGTTCTTCTTCCTTACTACTATCACCTTGGCCAGCCATTCGGGGAATTGTACCTCACGGATGAACCTTGCGTCGAGAAGATTCTTGATCTCCTCGTTTATTATCGCATCCCTTTCAGGGGCGAACTTCCTTCTCTTCTGTCTAGGGTCCACCTGCAACTTATGCATGATTACTTATGGATCAATCCATGGTATGTTGATGTGGGACCAGGCGAAGCAGCCAGAATTAGACATGAGGAAGTCTATCAATCTCTTCCTTAATCCCTCCTCCAGCTTGGAACCGATCTTGAGGTATTTAGTGTGTTCTCTTCGACTAGAGGCACGTCATCCACATCTTCAAATTCTAGCTTTTTAGAATGCTAAGCGGGAGCCTCCTTATTCAGTTGTGATGGGACCTTAGTTTTCAGGGTGACTTCATAGCACGAGCGGGAATTTACCTGGTCTCCTTTGATTGTCTTCACCCTCCAGGGTGTAGGAAACTTAATCGATTGATGAAGTGTTGAAGATACGGTCCCCATGTCGTGGATGGAGGGTCGTCATAGGATTATGTTGTATGAGGAAGAACAATCGAGGACCAGGAACTTGGTCGGCATGCTGATTCCCTCCGCGTAGATAGGTAAGGTTATCTCTCCCGAAGTCTGTTTGATCTCCCCGCTGAATCCGATGAGTGGGATCACTCTCCGTGTGAGGACGTGTTTGTTTAGCCCTAACTCTTGAGAGGCGGTTTGGAAGATGATGTTGCCGGAACTATCATTGTCCACCAGGATCCTTTTCACTAGACAATTTGCCACAGTGAGTGACACGACCAAATACTTGTTCTTACTCCTTGGCCATGAAAGTAATCTTGTATGTTCTCAGGGTTTGATGCTCTGGCTGGATTGCCCCCAGATTTCTAAGATTATCTAGGGTGCCTCTCTGAGTGGCTGCCGAATATACGTCGTACGATTCTGAACCGCTGGATATAACATCGATTGTCTAGCTCTGCCATGAGCAGATAGTGGAGGGTTTTAATGCTACCATCGGTCTGATGTATTCTGGTTGGTTCCGGGGCCGGAATCGTTATCTTTTATGTCGTGACCCTGAGTGATTCCGGCTCTCTTGCATAATGCCCTTCTTCCGTCGGGGGTTGATGAAGGGTGCGCGATTTCGGCCTCGGGCTATGTGTTTCTGGATCTGAAGCGAGTTGACTCTTGAGACCTTATTCTTCGTGGCTTGTTGTGTGGGGAACTGGGTCCCGCGAATCGCTAGATCGCGTGGAGGCTCGACCTTTCTTTGAGTAGCTTTGGATAGTTCGTCGTCCTCGTCTACCGCCACCATCACGTAGTTTGGATTACTTCCCTACTTCTAGCGCCAAACTGTTAGGGGATTTTTGTGTAGGTCAATTGTGAGTACCACGGAAAGGAAGACAAGCTTGAAATTTAATATGGATTCGGAGTCTATATATGTTATTGAAGATGATAAGAAGTCTTTTTCCTTTTGTAAAGTAGAAAATACAATGTTTGATATCTTTACCCCTTATCTCACTGTCCCCCTCTTGTAGGGTTTCTTATTGTCTTATATAGTCGTCCTTGGGCTGATCCTAGTCGGTTTGAGTGAAAGGAGTCCTTCCATATTCGGGAATATGTAAGTTCCTTGGTATCAGAAGTTTTCCAGTTTTTGGGTGTAGAGGTAGTTCCTGAGTTCTGATTTCCTGAGTTCCTTTCAATGAGGATCCGGGGGACAATGTGGCGAGGATCTGGAGATTTAGGTCCTGCCTGGAGCTCGGAGAAAATGATACCTGAGTATTTTCCCCAACAATATTCATCTTAGAAGATTGTTCTTAATGTTTGTTTCGGATTGACTAACATGAACTTGAATAGTAGATTTGTCCACTGATCTATCTTCTCTGATCTAGGATTGATAGATATAGCGAGAACTGGTTAAGAAACCCTAGTGAACACGAAATCAACCCGCGCTAAAAGCTTACTGGAAGAGTATCGATCGATGCTCCTATAGGTAATCGATCAACGCGACGAAAGACATATCGGCCGATGCTCCTATTAAGACATCATTCAATGCTTTCTTATATTCGACAACACAAGTTGGAGATCTTGGATATAATAATAGATAACCCAAAAACAAACGTTGATTGGTTATTCTTACTGTTAAGTTCTATAATATTGTGCAAGCAGTTGAACAATTGTTTGTTTATTGTTTTAGATTACATACAATTTACAGTCTTCATATCTTGACCTAACTTAGTTTAATATGATCTAGTGTGGGCCGTAGCTCCTTGTGGATTCAATCCTTAAATACTACAACTTGACCTATTTTGATGAGAGTAATAGTTACTCTAGGGTAATTTGAGCACGTATCAAACTTCTTAATGAAAGATACTCACTTGTTCAGGCCTGGGCATTTTACCCAGACCCGAAGACCCGACCCGAAACCGACCCGAAAAAACTCGGTCCAGGTAGGAACCGATCCGATCAAATTACCCTATCGGGTCTTGTTGTAGAGGACCCACGGGTCTTGGACCCGACCCAGACCGCACCCAAAACCCGACGGGTACCCGAATTAATAATGTAAATTATATAAAATTAATTGAGGGGGAGTCGAAGACGGGTTATTTGTCTACAGAGCAAGGGGGTTAGCCACTAGGATACAACCAATTATCGTTCTATCTCGCATAATTTAGTATATATACACATTTTAATATAATAAAAACACAAATTTTAAATAAAATTTTAAATATTTTCGGATATATAAATATTTTCAGATTTTTTTTTGTATTTTTAGGTATTTTTTATGTCGAACCCGAACCGAACCCGACCCGAACCCGACCCAGAACCAAACCGATAAATTCTAATTACCCGAATGGGTCCAACTATATAAGACCCGACCCGACCTGGATCCGGTACGACCCGAACCGACCCGGAACCAAAAATTTGAAATTACCCTATCGGGTCCTAAACTCCTAGACTCGAAAGACCCGGACCCGAAAAGACCCGGCCCGAACCCGACCCGACGACCCGAATGCCCAGGCCTACACTTGTTATTGACCAAAAATAATAAAACTAAAGTAATTTATTTGAAATATAATCTTGAGATCCTAAGTTTTGACTTTTAAGGATTTAATAAGAAAAGATAACAATAAATTATTTATGTATGTAAGAAAACAAGATAAAAAGAAGTACACATTGTTTTTTAGTACATTAGAGTTTGATTTTGGTTGCTAATGGTTGTTTGTGATATTGAAGAGCATGATATCAAAACTATACTAAAAGGACTTGAGGAAGACATTTTAAGCTATCCACATATGCAAGGAAAATCGACCAATAAAAACCTTTTATTTAGCTACGTCACCTTGCTGTTCGTCAAACCTGATTGGGTTCAAGCTTGGAGCGCATCTCCCCCACCCCGACTCTTCCACTTCACCTTCTCCCATGTCTGATCTTTTTCACTGTTACGTCTCAATTAATAAAGATCTTAAGGCTATTCTTCAATATTTCTTTCCACCTCCCTTGATCCTTCTCCTATATATAGCTCTATGTCTTAAACCTAAATCCACCCCAAAATCAAAACTACTCTAAAGAAGCTACATCCATTGCCATGAAATCCACCGCAAAATCTCAGCTTTCCATCGGTAAATCTCCAGTCGCAGTCTATTTCAGCGCCATCTCACTTGGACCAGCTGACTCCTCATTGATGAATAGGTATGAGTTCTTATCTGTAACTTTCCTTCCATCATAGTTTAAACCAGTCTCCCTAACACCGATTGATTTCTGACTCTGATGCAAAGTTTCATCACCTCTTCTTTTGCTCCAACATATCTGCCTCATCTCAAGATATAATTTAGGGTTTAGTATTTAGGGTTTAGGGTTTAGTGTTTTGCTGATTGTGTTAATTTTGTTTTAAAAAATTCAAATATTTAGGATTTATCCAAGGGTTTACAATGGATTTAAGGTTTATGATTTAGGATTTAGAGTTTAGGGTTTAGTGTTTTGCTGACGATATTTTAAATATAAAATTCTTTTTTGCGACTACTATTATTTTCTATTTATTTTTTATTTTAAAAACATAATAAAACTTGACAATATCTTGTTTTATTTTTTAAAAGATACTGAATATGAAATAACGAAAATCCTATTGGTTAGGTGAACCTATTGGTTAGGTGAACCTAAAGGTTCACTCTAGGGGTGAACCCAAGTATTTCTCATTTTTTTCAGCATGAATTATGAGAATCTCATGTATATCTTTGATATTTTGAAAGTTTGATATATGAGTAAAATCTTGAGAATATACCTCTTAATAACATAGACTGTAATAGAATTAGATAATCAAAATATGCAGATTTAGAAATCCATTTACCAAAACAATGAATTTTACTAAGAATTTAAGAATCCGCTAACCAATAACCAATAACAATGGATTCTGAACATCTTAGAAATATTTAGAAATCGTCTCCTAATAAACTCCTATTAATTTTGAAGCAAATCGTTTCCCAATCACAAAGTTTCCATAAATTTGATATAAAAATAACCGATGGATATTTAGTAATAAGAAATGCTGGTAAAATTATATATGTAATTATCACATAAATTTCTCCGACACATTATGCATTTTCTCTTGCATTTTCTATTGCTTCTTCTTATTCGTTATCATTTCGTTCTTTTTATTAAATTTATAATTCATTGCTAATATGTTCCTAATTTTCTTACAAAATTTTCGAATTATTAAAACAACTAAAACTTGTAAAAAGTGTCGCTTTATGTAGTTTGTAAATACAAAAAGGAATTGATCAACGATTATTATTCTTTACATAATTTCATTATTTGTAATATCATTCAGAATATTTGACAAGTGAGATCGATTAGTTCTAGACAACTTTTATTTTAGATCTACATAAATCATTTGAAACTGAAAATCCATCAACCAGTCAAATTATAACATTTTTTTAAAACGTTCTCTATGATTAAAACCTAAACAAAAGTCATTTAACTGACTTCTCATTTTTTGTATGAGAGGATTTTTATTTTTAGTTTATAAATTATTTATAAGATCTTATAAATAATTTTAAATTATAATAATATAACTTTGTAAGCCATGATAGATAATTTTATTAACATTTTAAGAAATTTATAAATGATCTATAAAGCACATATAAAAATTACTAGACATTAAGAATTATTGAAATATTTTATATACAAATATACAGTAAAACCTCTATAAATTAATAATGTTGGGACTTTGAAATTTTATTAATTTATAGAGATATTAATTTACAAAAGTTTCCTTATTTAGATTTTTTCTATTTTTTCTATTTTTATTTATATAAAAAGAAAATATTTTATTTTACCGTATGTACATTATTTAAATTTTATAAATTTGACTTCAATATTGTTTTATTATCTTATTTTATGTATAATTTTATGTTTCATAGAATTGTTAAGTTGTTTTCGGTATAATTTTACTAAATATTGTCAAAATATATTGAAATGTTAAGAACAATAAAGAATTTTCATTGTGAATATAAAACCAACAATATAATATTTAACTTATATAAAAATTATATATAGATAAATTATTAATTTATGATTTTAAGGGGACTATATATTTACATAGAAATTTTAAAAATATTATTATCTTATCATTTTATCGATTTGTGTTATATTTAACACCGGTCCAACTTGGGACCGCTAAAATTTATTAATTTATAGAGATTATTAATTTATAGATTATTAATTTATAGAGGTTCTACTGTATTGTCTTCTATAATAATATAAAATGATTTTATAGATTCTAAATATTGTTTTCTATTCATTATTTTATGTAGTACAAATATATATATATATATATATATATATATATATATATAAATTGATCAAACATTATTACACTTTCTATAAGACAATTATTTTCCGTAATTATTATTTGTACTATCATTTAAGTAATTTGGCAGGTGATATTGATTAGTTATAGACTTACCTTTTATTTTAGAATAATTAAAATAAATAAATTTGAAATTTCGTCAACTAATCAAATTATAACATTTTTTTCTTAAACTATCTTCATGATAGTATATAAGATGAAAAAAATAAATTTATTAGGTTGAATCTATAAATTTTTGAATCTAACATATAAATCCACAAGTATACGTATTCAAAATTTGTATATTTACCTTTAAAAGAGTGGAAGACTAAAACTATGATATGAAAAACCTGCAAAAACAAGAAAACGTAGTGAGAAAGAAAGAGATAATATAGGGACTTTTGCAAAATTGACTCAAAACTCAAAGTCAAACACAAAACTAACCTATGCTCTTTTGGATTTTTCTTTTGTCCTCTTCACCCCACAAGTTCACATCATTCACGAAAATGCCACTAATTTTTTTTTTTTTTTGAAAATTGCAATTTTACTCTCTCAACCTCATCATCTTCAAGTATTTACAAGATTAACATTCCCATCAATACCCCAACCACCATGAACAACCAATTTGAAGCTTTTAATGCACCTCAAATAGATTTACACTATCTTTTTCCCCAATTGTTATGAACTAAAAACAACATCTCTTTCACTTTGTCTCCATTTTCATCCAAAAAACTCAGGTTTTTGATTTTAAGTTTTTTATTGTTGATAGAACCATTCAAGCTTATGATTCTTGGTGGGTTACTTTCGTTTGAGGTTGTATGTGGTTGGAGAAGACTTATGTGTGCTAAAGAAGTCATCTTACTAATTTAAGTTATGAAATTGATTTTTTCAGATATGTTCGCCCAGTAAGTCTTCTGGCTGTAGAAGACTTACCCATAAGTCTTCTGCCTGTCAAAGACTTAAGGGTAAGTCTTCTGGTCAAACTGAATGACTTACAAGTAAGTCGTCCAATTTTGTTTGTTAAAAAAAAATTCTATTCTAGGATAAACGGGTTAGTTTTGCATTTGACAGAATTGTGTTAGAGATATTTGACTTTTCCTGGACGACTTACTTGTAAGTTGTCTATGCGAAAACAGAAAAAATCAATATTTTATTATTTCTAGACGACTTACAAGTAAGTCTTTTCAAGTTAGTTTTGCAATTAGAAAATAAAACTTAAATATTAATTTCCCCTAGGTCGTCTAGTCAGACGACTTTTTTTTAAAGTCGTCCAGATTTTTTTTCCTGAGATTCTGGTCAAACCTTGCTTCTTAGACGATTTTCAAGTAAGTCGTCTAGCTGGACGACTTATTTGTAAGTCGTCTGGAAAAAATTAAATATTTAAAATTTATTTTCGAATTTTAAACTAACTTGTGATGATTTACATGTAAGTCGTCTAGAAATAATAAGATACTGAATTTTTTTGTTTTTCCAGAGACGGCTTACAAGTAAGTCGTCTAGAAAAAGTCAAATATCTAACACAATTCGGTCAATTACAAAAATAACATGTTTATCTTGAACGATTTACTGGTAAGTCGTCTAGAGTTATTTTTTTTAACAAACAAAATTGGACGACTTACAAGTAAGTCGTCCCATTTAAAAGTCAATTGCAAAAATGACCTCTCTAGACGACTTACTTGAATGTCGTATGGGTCAATGTTCACTAAACTTTCATTTTCTCTAATAATATAAAGACGTTTTTGCAAAAATAATATGGTTTTCCTAAATGAATTTACAATCCATAATATGGTTTTATTAAACAAAATATGTTAAATTCCAAGGAAATTACACAAACTACAATGCTTGCTTTAACAACCAAATGAAAACAAAAAATAAAGGGAGAAAAAAAGAATAAATTGATCTTAGCTTTACAAAAAAACATCGACAATAGAAAAAACACAAAAAATCTTCACAAATAGTATTAGAGGTCCCAGCAGTCAACAGAAACCCGACTATGAATATTTGTTGATTGTGTAGTAGAATGTCTGATGTTTGTAAGAATTTTTTTTTTTTAAACAAATTTGTAACAAAAGTATAATTATTGATTTTGTGAATTTACGGGTGAACGTTTGGTAAGTTAAAAATTGTATATTGGTTGAATATTCAGAGGTTTTTATATTACAATGGTAAAAAATATTTTTTGCTGAACTTAAATAGTAAAATTTCTTAATTATTCTGATGGAGAAAGTATTATAGCCACCCCTGAGTAGAAACTATCTCTGATGTCTAAGCTATTTGTCAGAATTGTGGAACCGTAATATATTACGGAAGTCTCAACGATGTTAAGGACCAGCTTTGCATTTATCAATTGGATGTCTATTTTGTTTATGAGGAATTTGCTATTTTATGTATATAAGCGAGGTAAGTAAAATATTTCAAAGCAGCCAAACAATGTTCATATTGTTCCAATACACAAATTGAATGGCTAATAGTTGGAGCATGAAATATAGAATCTTGTAGAGTGGATTTTATATTGAATATATAATTTATTTTATCTGCTTGTAATAGTAATTTTGGTCGCATATTTTTGTTGTTGGGGAGATATGTTACCGTGGCATTTGAGTCATGAGTGTTGTTAAGTAACACTGGAGTTTTTACATGTGCTTAGTGCATTGACTTTATTAGCTGCATAGAATTTAATTTCATTAAATATTTTATCTAACAATTCTTTTTATTCTGAATAGTGGTATATTATGCGTGAATCATTTTTTTTGTTATTACTCTTATTTTTGTGTCGTTAACTATTCATAGTAATATAATCGCTGTGATTGTCTTAATATGTCTATGTTTTGATTTTACTAATTTCATAGTAATACAATTCACTGTATACCTTTTTCGTTGAACTTGTTTTTTTTTGTAAAACATGTAAAAGCAATATCATAAAGGAAGTATCTTTGTTGTTCAAAAAAAAAGAAGGAAGTATCTTTTCTCTAGCTTCTAGGAATGTTTTGTTTTCTATATATTCTTAAAAATTATGTATTTGTTATATTACGTAGGTTTTGGTATGTTTTTACTAAATGTATACTTTTATTTTGTTTATATTCTATTTTTCCTTTTCAAAATATATCTTTTGACCATAAATTAATCTTTGATTGTTGATTTTTATCATTTTTTAGTTGAAAGTTTGAATTTAATGGTAAGAAAATTATCCGTTAAATTCACTTTATTTTTTTATTTTTGTTGATTTGAGTATGACAAACTAATTGCAAGTTCTATTAATAGTAGTAACCATGGAAAACTTAGCTATGGGTAGAGTTAACTACTCCAGATCATGAACTCTTATGGATATATTACTACATTAGTAATTTCAATAAATAACATTGAAATGTTTCGAGAACTCATGGTTTACAAAATTGTTTCTAAAATTTAGCAATCATTTGGATCGATAATTTATTTGTTATTTGTTAAATAACTGTATTTTGTGATAATATCGTCTCTAAATTTTCTTTTAATACAAAACTAGGTGACCGGTCCGCATCCTGTGCGGGCAATGTACAGTTTCAAAATATGGTCAAACTACTGGTTGGGTTTGGAAGTAACGGAATTTATATCATAAGACCACCTATTTTGGAATAAAGCATCAGGCACAGTGTATATGATAGTAGTTAATATTTTAAAAAGAGGAGATGGAACAAAGTACCTTCAGTATCAAGAGGTTATTATTGTGAATATGTATAATTGCAACGTTCCAAAAAAATTATGTGTTTAGACATCAATTTTTTTCTTCGAAATAGATAATTAATAGTATATATTTATAGATGACTACATATTTTAGATTATCAGTAATTAGAATTGGATGGTATATATGTTGTAATTTGTTATAGTACCCACTGCAAATTATTGTATGCATGAATTTGAGTAGTAAAATATATATAGACTCATTAAAAAAAATAATAATAAAATTGAAAATATTATCCATAACTTGTATAAAGTATGAAGTACAATTCTCGATAAAGAAAACAACTTCAATGAGAGACCTGAAAAAAAAAACAATTTTATTTTGTAAGAAATTAGACTGGTTATCGTTATTTGAAAGATTTGCAAATTTGTAAATTTTAACTTCTCGGGAAACAATATTAAATTCACATACCATGATCAAAATAATCAGAACACTTTTTTCCGAAAATGAAATAGTATCGATCTTCATAGTCATCACCATCCATCTGCCAAATACAAAAAATAAACTATCGTAACAATTGATATATTTTAAAAAAGATATTGTGAAAAAATATATAACAATTACGTATCCTGCCTACGGAATATTTTGAAAAACTTGTTTGTAGACAACATTCAATGTTTTTGTCTCCGCCTTCCTTTCTTTACCTGTTATTAGGATTTTTAATCCAGATCTCGACTTAACTCTTGAAAGTGCAACGTAGAGCTGACCATGAGAGAACACTGGCCTAGGCAAAAACAAACCAACACTTCCAAGTGTTTGACCTTGACTTTTGTTGATGGTCATCGCGAAAGCCAATGTAACGGGAAACTGTCTTCGACGCATTCTGAAGGGAAACTTTGTGTCAGGTGGACTGACATACATTCTAGTAATCCAGACTTTGTCTCCAGCAATACTGTTTCCGGTTATAATTCTACCTTCTATCACATGGGGGAGCAACTGAGTAACAATTAGCCAAGTACCATTGCATAAACCATCTACCAAATCCAAGTTACGGAGACACATAATAAGAGCACCAACCTTCAGCTTCAAATTATGTCTAAGCATTCCTGCCACTCTAACACTGTTCAAAAACTCTGTTGGATAGGTAACATTTTCTTCTACATCAACATCGGATAGGATTATACTGTCAGAACTAAGGTAAACCTTGTATTCACCTGAAAGCACGTATAAATCCTTTAGCGACATGTAAAAAGTTACTCGAACATAAGAGTAAACAGAATCAAATGTTACCTGGCAACTGCGAAAGCATGTAATCATTTATTTTATCAACTTCATCATTTGTGGGTGTGAGAATGGCTCGATGTCTATACAAATCCTTATCTTCTGAGGTTTGAAAAGCTTGTCCATAAATCTCCTTTGCAATAGTCTGAATAGGATCTTCTCCAGTGTTTTTTATCAACATATCAGAAGGGATGTCAATGTCAACTTGACCGTCGTTTGGCAAATTTATTTTTCCATCTCCAACATCCAAAATCCATTTTGAGAAGGATTGAAGCTCTTTTGCTTCATCATCACTAAGACCAGCGAGCAATCTCATGTTTTTTGTTAGCTTCAAAACTTTGCAGTGCTTCCAAAGATATGACGAATTCAGAGCCGCCAAAACAATCTCTGCTCTACCACCTCCGGTATAACCAGTAAAATCTGTCTGAAATCTCCACCGAAAACAAATACTTTACCTCCAAAAGGTTTGTCTTCAGAAGATCTTATAATATCACGCATAGAACGATCCAACGTCTCGAAACAGTGTCTGCTCATCATAGGCGCCTCATCTCATACAATGAGCTTTGCTGCTTTAACTAATTCTGCACGATCTGATCCTGGTTCCATTTTCTTGCAAGTAGTAAACTCGTCGGCATCTATCGGAATACCAAACCTGGAATGTGCGGTTCTACCTCTTTCCAACAATAATGCAGCAATTCCACTGGATGCGGTATTTAGAACAATCATACGTCTAGATCGGATTGCTGATGAGAGTGCTCTATATACGAAGGTTTTACCTGTGCCTCCATAACCATAAAGAAAGAACACTCCACCGCTATCATTCAAAACTGCATCCAAAATCTCGTTGTAGACCCCTCTTTGCTCATCTGTTATCATCGCCATAAGTCTTTCAATTTCCTTTAGCTGATCTTCCACAACATACTTAAGCCCATCATCTATAAGGCGATTGCCGTTGTAACAACCAAAATGATCTGGCTTTGGCATTAGGGGCCATTTCTGGAGGCTACGACCATTGCTAAGCAAATGATTTTGGATCTCGGTTAGAGCAATGTTTTTGATCCGATCTATGGTCAAGTTCAACTCTGCAAGTTTGGAAAAAATAATTAAAAAAGAGAGACCTCATTTAAAACATATTTCGTTTAATAAGAAAAAAGCTCACCGGCATTTCCAGTTTGTCGTCGTTTCTTGTAGAGAATATCGTCGGTAAGATACTTCCAAGTAGCTTCCCACACAACATAAGGCTGAGATAATGTTTTGGATACCAACATTCTCGAAAAAAGCTTCCTCGCATATGTTCCAGAACTATTATCACTGCAATCTTTGATAGCTTCTATGCATTCCTTGCCATCATCCATCAATCCCAAAGCATAGCAAGCATCTTCGTATGTAGAATATACAACACCATCAACTGTTCTTATATCCTCGTATGATTTCGGCCCTCTTACCCAATTTAGCATTACTCTTAAGAAATATAACTCATCTTGTGCTGGATTAATATGTGCAATCCTCCCTATCGCAAAGCCTCGTTTACGTGGTACCCATTCTCTCATACTTGCTTTCCAAACAAATTTTGTTGGAAATTCGGCATATGTCAAATCTCTTGCCTCTGGGTATTTTTGATATGCTATGAACCACGCCGGAAACATGGATTGGTTGACAGATTTTTTCTTCAGAATACTCTCAATAGGTTCATCTTCATCAAAAAACACCAGCTCCTGATCCGGGAGATGAAATCCAAGTTTCTCTACAGAAGTAGTACGGAAATTTGTAGGAAAAGCAAGAACCCGCCACGACGACTCGCATGCAGTTATATATCTAATATAGAAATACGATAAACATAAATTAGAAACAACAATCGTAGACCCTAAAATGTAAAAGACAGTTTAAATAAATTATTATAATGTAATTATTTAATTGTATAAACATAGTTTTTATAATTTCATTTACGATAGTATATATATTTGTCTAAACGTATACTTTAATACTTTAGACTAATATTAATAGAATATTTTGTATTTTCGGTTCATGCCCACATAGATACTCAGTAATAATAATAAATAAAATAATACCTGCAGTCGTAATATGTTTTGATTTCGTCTATGACGCCATCTTCATCTTCTTTATCCATTGCAGCTGAAGCAAATCAGGTCCCTTATGGATATATTTGAAAAGATACTTAACAGCTCGCGTTTGGATGCACCACTCGACATTCATATGCGCGTGATATCGAAGCATGAGGTTTCTATTGTAAGGTACAACATATCCATTGTCTAATCTGATTCCATTTTTCTCAATGAACCTACCATCAATACGACGCATGTAAGCTGGAAATCCATTTGCGTCAATCGATGTCCTGATGTTCAGTGATATACCATGGATTTTACCCGTTTTTAACCATGGTATACTAGTATTTTATTATATATTTAATCTGTTTTCTGCCCTGTTAGATATGTTTTCAGGTTCAGGAGCATTTTGTGAGAAAGTGATGTTTTTGGAGCGTTTTGGAGTACAAGAGATGATACACCCGAGTTGACCATTCAAGACTAAGTCGGAAGTCAACATTGCGATTACAATCGATCGATACTCATCCTGAGTTGTCGATCAATGTAGCTGAGAAGATCCGCGTACTAGAAGATTATAATCGATCGATACACATTCAGTGTTGTCGATCGATATCGAGGACAAAATGGTTTAGCCGACTATTTCACTAAGACTTCACCAAATTACGAGATTGCCCCTGACGAGTTTTTAACCTAATGGAAATGCTTAAATACTCCTGCAAAGTCTTTTTGACGGCAAGTTTTGAAACCCTTTGAAGCTTGAAGCTTTTCACAACCAAAGCAGAGAGTGTGAGAGAGAGAGACTAGTGTTTTATTTGTTTGAGAGAGATTGGAGAGATTTCTCATCTCCTTTTGTATTTCTACTTTATTCTATCTATGCAATTCTTTCATCTATCTATTGTTATGAATTGTTTAGCTATGTCTGAGTAGTCTACTTGTTAGATCTAGGGTTTAAATAGGTTTGTGGGATTAGCCCCAAGCTATAATTGCTAAGTTGTGATACTCATCAAATGGATTGTACCCTATGCTTGTTTTAGAGTAGCTAACTAGAACATAGAACACTAGGATCTAGATTATCTTGAATTACCCATTTGAGCGATGCCTGTTTCCCGTTGAGAAGAACGACAGTTCCTCTTTGAGACCTCGCGGTCATATTCGGTTCGCGCTTAAGCAGATCTAGAAGCCATCGATCGATACCCTACTGGTAAATCGATCGGCGCCGCAAAAGGTGTATCGCTCGATATCTCAAAAGGATATCGACCGACTCTTTTTTTGTGTCATCATGCGAAAGGTGTGGCCAGAGATCTAGATATTTTAACCAGTGATTCATTCACATATGTTAAGCGGCTGAGATCTATAGTATCATGCAAGCAACTTATTAAAGCATTTATAGAGATTATAATCTTCATTCCTGAATAGAAACCCTATGTCTAGCACTCTTTATCCCATTTAAACAACCCTTCATATTGTTAGTTGGAGCAACTATCTTGCTCATTTTAGGATTTGTTATTTTCATTTCTATCATATAAACCAACCTTGCCTAGGATTGATTAGTAGATTTTATTTAATTGGTTCCCTAGCTCCTCGTGATTCGATCCCTAAGTACTACAGCTGTACCTCTTATTTGAGAGAGTAAGTTCTACTAGGTAATTTGAGCACTATCAAATTTGGCGCCGTTGCCGGGGAGCTTTGATCGCCATTAGATTTAATCTTATTAATCTTAGGTTTTTCTTTTACCCCCTTTCTTATTTAAATTTTTTCTTGACTTTTCAGGTACATGCCCAGCAGTACCAGAAGCAACAAGGGAAATCAACTATTATTCTCAGAGGATCCTGCACACTTGGAACGCTCAATCCGCAAAGACCTACGCTCCGCATCGATCGACAGAACCGCATTACCGTCGACTGATACTCACGTTCAACAGTCGACCGACACTCCGACAGCACCGTCAACCGATACCGTTCACCGATCTACATCGATCGATACTTCTAACCGTATACCGATCGACACTACTCCGCGAAGCATGGTCGCGATTGTCATTCTCACGCAGGGCGAGAATGGAAACCTGTATGATCAAGATGGTCATCTGCGTAATGCAACAGGTCAGAAGCTAGATGCACAGGGAAACATAATCCCTGAAACTGAAGCTGAGGCTACAGGAGAAGCTCAAACACGATCGTTGGCAGACTATAACCGTCCAGACGAGTACTACACCAACATATCAGCTATTCAACTTCCAGAGATTCAGAAGCCGAACTTCGAGCTCAAGCCTCAGTACTACTATCTCGTGTCTCAGATACCTTATTCTGGGCAATCACACGAGCATCCTATGGACCATCTGGAGAGGTTCGAGGATCTTATCGCTGCCATTCATATGGATGGAGTCCCCGAGGACTACCTACTCTGCAAGCTCTTTAAATAATCACTGATTGGAGAAGCTTCGCACTGGCTCAAGCAGCTACCTACAGGATCATTGACATCCTGGGCCGACATAAAAAATGCCTTCCTGCGTAATTTCTTTGATGAGGCACGCGCTGAAGACTTAAGGAACAAAATAGCCACTTTCGCGCAAAAGCCTAGTGAGACTTTTAAAGACGCGTGGATCAGATTTAAGTTCTTCCAGCGAGACTGTCCACACCATGAATTCAATGAAGTGCAGCTGTTAAGCACTTTTTACAGAGGCATCGCCTTAAGGTATCAGATGGCTCTTGATACTGCTAGTGAGGAGAACTTCAACACTAGGAATCCAAGAGAGGCTGTGAGACTTATTGAGAACCTAGCCAACAGCAGCAGCACCAAGAACACTGACTCTGACAAGAAGAAATCGGTTGCAGCCATAGGTGAAGACCAGATGAATGAAGTCAGAACCAAGATAGATGCTTTACATGCATTTCTGGGACAACCAGTCTGCTCAGCTGAAGAAGGAGAGGCTAGACAGGATGATACAGAGGAAGATGTGAACTACATTGGAGGTACTGGATTTCAGAGATATGGAAACCAGAGTGGAAACATAAACTTTTTTGGCAGTGGTCAGAAGAGTAACTACAACCAGAGTTCACAGTATCAGAACCCCTTCACCAACACAAGGAACTACAGCAACTCAGCTTACCAAAACCCACCGCCACCCACCCAAGAGAGTAAGTTTGATGCCATGATTGATAGAGTTCTGGAAGGTCAGCAGAAGCTTACAGTAGACTTCAATGGGAAGATTGATTCTGTCTTTAACAATCTGACCACGAGGATAGATACCATCTGCACTCAAGTTAAGAAACTTGAGACTCAGATTGTCCAGACTGAAGCCTCTATCAGGAGGATTGGAACTTCTAAAGAAGTAGGGGAAGGAAATAGGAAACACCACGTCAATGCTATCATAGATGATGATTTTTGGCAAGTGGTGAAACAGGAGAAGCTACAAGAAGGAGACTTTGAAGTGGAAAGTTCCCTAAGTCTTGGTGGATCGCAATGGTGTCGATCGACACCGACTAGTCCACATCGATCGACATCGACGATGTCTTTTCCGGATACGCTTGTAGACTGCAACGCGGTTAGGATTTTGACACATGCTGAGTTCGCGGCTTCTCATCCATACCCACCCACCCACACCTACGAAGATATAGACCGACGAGACGAGCCACTCGCCGACTGACACAATGAAGAGAACCGTATCGATCGATCCTATTCTCCACCTATCGATCGACACTCACCTCTCATATACCGAGTGCAACTACCATCGATAGAAAGCAACCGAATCAATGCACTCAGACCCACACCGAAACCACAAGCTACCCCTACCGAAATAACTAGTAACCCTTCAGACACTACACCTACATCAGAGGGAACTGAAGGAAGAAGGTTAAGGAGTCGGAAGGAGAAGATTCCTAAGAACCTTAAGAGGGAAGCTAATGAAAAGGAGATTGATGGTTTCACTAAGAGAGTTATCGGAATCCCACCAGAGAAACCTTTTGAGGAGGTTTATTTCACAAAGAGATTGTGGATGTTCTACAGAGAAACAAGGGAGACTGAAACTGACATTAGGAGAAGATTTGACAACGTCAGAGAAGAGATGAGGAAAATGATTACTTTGCTAAAGAAGAGTGATCCTGGGAAGTTTGCAATACCCTGTGTGGTACAGGGTATTGAATTTCCTCACGCACTATGTGACACTGGTTCATCAGTCAGCATCTTACCAAAGGTCATGGCAAACCATCTGGGCCTGCAAATAGAGCCTTCACCACAGATCTTTACTTTCGTGGATTACTCTCAGAGAAACTCTGGAGGCTTCATCAAGGACCTAGAGGTACACATTGGTGATGCTATCGTCCCTGTGGATTTTCATGTCCTAGACATCAAGCTAAATTAGAACTCTTCCCTCTTACTTGGAAGAGCATTTATGGCTACAGTAGGAGCCATATGTGACATGAGGACCAACAGGATGTGCTTGACTATGATAGATCCAGATATCCACTACGACCCTGTCAAGCTTGACAAACCACCAGCCAAATTAGTGGTACAGGAAGATGATACTGGTATCATCGCAGTTTGTCATTGTGAAGTTGAGTACGAGACAGAGTACTCGGGATCGATTGACAGTACTTTGACGTCATCGATCGACACATTCAAGTCAGAGGAGATCGACAACAACTATGGATCATCGATCGACAGAGACTCACCGGATGATAAACTCGATCTACCAGATCATTGCTACCTGAATTTCGCCATCCCACCCAACCAAAAGGAAGATGATTACTCAATAAGGAGTTGGGTAGATAGCGGATTTCATGAGAGTTTTGAAGTAGACACAGCCACCTCTTTCCACAGTGGAGACCACAGTGAAGAATATGATGAAGACTATTGGGAAGAGAGAGCTTGGGAAATCTACTTGGAGAATGACAGATTTGCACCACAATCGATCGACAACAAACTCCCACCATCGATCGATTATCTACTTCATCCAGCAAAACGACATCGTCCATCGATCGACATTGCCAGTATAATATCGATCGATATTAACCCGGACGACTTAAAGGACAAAATCGGAATTTCACCGATTAGGACAACACATGGGTATAAAAGGTTGACGACTCAAGCCACGAAAATTCAAAACTTTTCACCTTCTACCCAGCAGCTTCCAGCATTCAGAGTTTCATCAATGGAAGACTGCAACAACATGTTCAATCGATCCAAACATGCAACTAGACGTGCACCATCGACCGCCACCACCACACACCCATCGATCGACACCTTCAACAGAGCTCAACCAAGATCTCATGAACCTTATGATATCAGGAATGTTTCACTAACACCTGATGAATTTGGAATTTTCAGGGACACAGATGGCTATGCAAGAGCTATGGATGGAAGAGTTCTGCACATATCCAGAGATGACATAGCAGACATCCTCCAAGTTGCCAATGGACCAGAAAACCTGTTCACACAGCAACGTAGCCATCCAAACATCCTACAACACGTCCAGGACAACCACAACACCAACACAAGGGAGGATCCAGTTCCTCAACACTTCGGTCCACCTCGACATTCACAATCGATCGACATCGTTTCAACACCGTCAATCGACGGCGGATATCCAGGATCGATCGACAGACCGAGAGTCCGATCGCCCGATAGACGACTGGAGTTTGGACGACGTGCCTTCACTACCGATGGATCCAGGAGATTCAAGTGGGAGGCTAAGGATGAATATGGTGTCTACAGAGATGAGTTTGGCTATGCTAGAGGAGTTGATGGTGAGATCATCCATGTTACCAAGGAGCAAGTAAAGAGACTTTTGGATAGAGCATCCCTTTTTCACAAAGGTTGCTTATAACTTCCAATACACACACGCCCTTCCCATGCATACACACCACCACCAGTGCCCTACAGTAGAGAGGAGGTGGATGATATGGTGACTGATGTATGGAGAGCTCAGGCACACCTTGAGGCAAACATGCGCACATTGGTGGAAGACACTTTCCAGCCTTTGGATGTCAGTTATAAAGACTTCCAGAATGATATGGCTGAGATAAGAGTGGAGCTTGGAAACATATTAACCACGCTTGAGAAAGAGGCTACGCCACCAGTATCGACCGACAGAGTACCTGTACCATCGATCGACATCGGCAAGACTACATCCATGGACCGACCGGAATGTTCATCACCTAAGAAAGATGAATGGGAGGTTGCTTACATCAATACACGGATTGGAGACGTCTACAGCCCTCTCAACAACAATGTCAAATGCTTAAGCAAGAGGATCGATCTTCTACAGAAAGAGTTGGACACAATTCGCCAGAATGACAAAGCTAAGCTTGCCACTTTTTCATCGATCGACACATATACTTCATCATCGATCGACAAAAGGTTCGCAGAACTGGAAGATAGGATGAAAGCGTATGTAAGAAAACATGAACTCTTCAGTTCCCCTATCCTGCGATGCCAACACACAATGTCACGGTAGCTGGACAAGTTAGAAAGAGACATGAGCATTGTTCAAGCTTATATTGATCTCCATGACAGCTACGAAGCATCGATCGACAGGCCAAGACCAATATCGATCGATAGCGAGCCACCACCAGCAAGAGGACCAGGCATTACAGCAGAAGTTGATGATATCAAAGATCAGCTTTACGAAACCATGAATTCTATGGAGGAGAGACTCACAGAAAGAAGTGATCACATTGAGGAGACTCTCAATGCAAGAGTGACCAATCTTTGCAGAGCTACTCGCCACATGAAGGGCAATATACGTGCTCTGCAGTACCAAGGACAATGTTCACAATCGATCGACACAAGGGATTCTGAGTCGACCGACAGACCCGTCAGCGAAGTGACCGACGCGCATCTCGTAGCATCGATCGACACTGAGTCTTTAGCAGACCGAGATCAGTTTATTATGGACAGGATCGATGCATTACAGAGTGAGCTAAAGTTATTGTCCGTACACACCTACCAGACCATTGACAAGGAAGTTGACAAAATCGAATACATCGAGAATTCTGTAAGGAAACTTCAAGATACAGTCCTCCAGATAGATAAGAAGCAACTACGAGCAGACGATGCCACAAGAAGCTTCGTCGCCACATGGTTCAACAGTAGGAGACACAAGATTGATGATTGCTGTCCGGCAATCAGCAGTTTTTGCACCCCATGAGTCACTCACCTACCACAGTCAAGCTAAATGACTATAATCAAGCGCTGAGTGGGAGGCAATCCACTATTAGGTTTTCTTTTTCTTTATTTTATTTGTCGAATTTATTTTGCAGTTTTTATTAGATCCAAGTAGAATGATAATTCCATCGACCGACATTCACCATTCATATCGCTCGACACCACACGACCATTACTAACGATTGACGTATACCACTACGAATCGATCGACATCTTGTCGATCAGGTTTATTCATTCTAACTTGTTATATTTATTTACCTCACCACCGGATGTTACACTGGGACAGTGTAATTTAAGTCTGGGGGAGAGTTTACTAATATGTGTTTTTTATTTTGGTTTTTATTAAATTTTTTTTCAAAATTATTTTTCGCATAAATATTAAATAGGAACATTGATATGGATTATTATTTGATTGTCTGACCACTCTTTAGCACCATTCTAGAATACTAATTGCAGATAGTACTAAAGATGCTAAAGTGGATCAACTTGCTATCTATATTCACTAGCTAAGATTGTTTGAAGGAACCAAAGCTGACCTCCAACACTAATACTGACTTATTTGCTTGTCTTGGGGCTTGGATATCACTGGATCGGAATCCTCTTACAAGTCTGGAAGGTAAAAAGTCTGTGTGTTTCTGGTTCCCTTCCTTCGCTCTCTTCGGCATCTCGAGATCTAAGTTTATGTTATAAAAGATTGAAATGATTTCTTGAGAAGCAGAGGGGTAGGAGTGTCTCCTGCGACTCCAGTATTCTAAATCTCAAGAATGATCACACATTGTGGAAACAAGGGGTAGGAGTGATTCCTGCGACCCCAATATTCGCTACACTTTGTCAAAAATGTATGAGTTACAATGCAAATGTCAATGAGATGGATTAGATGACCTATGTGGCATCGAAACCTGTTGAAATTGAAACTAATAAGAGATTCAGTGAAGAAAGAAGAGGGGAGAAAGGAATCAGAGAAGACTACCTGTGTGTTCAGATACTTGTTTGAGTTGAATCCATGTGTTCTTTGATCGATACTCCCAAGGTAAAGCATGCACTTTATTTTATGTTAAGAAATGAGGTTAGTAGAGGGGAATGTCAGATGAGAATTGCTAAGTTGTTGACTAGATGAGTTTAGTTGCTAAGCTAGGATAAGGCATGATGAACTTCTGTGATTAGGATTTTAGACATGAATTGCAAACCCATAGAGTGATGACTTCATTATATTGAATCCTTGAGTTCCTGCTATTTCCAAACCTTTTCCAAAGACTACTGTTTTTGCTTGAGGACAAGCAAAGGAGTAAGTCTGGGGGAGTTGATATACCATGGATTTTATCCGTTTTTAACCATGGTATACTAGTATTTTATTATATATTTAATCTGTTTTCTAGCCTGTTAGGTATGTTTTCAGGTTCAGGAGCATTTTGTGAGAAAGTGATGTTTTTGGAGCATTTTGGAGTACAAGAGATGATACACCCGAGTTGACCATTCAAGACTAAGTCGGAAGTCAACATTGCGATTACAATCGATCGATACTCATCCTGAGTTGTCGATCGATGTAGCTGAGAAGATCCGCGTACTAGAAGATTATAATCGATCGATACACATTCAGTGTTGTCGATCGATATCGAGGACAAAATGGTTTAGCCGACTACTTCACCAAGACTTCACCAAATTACGAGATTGCCCCTGACGAGTTTTTAACCTAATGGAAATGCTTAAATACTCCTGCAAAGTCTTTTTGACGACAAGTTTTGAAACCCTTTGAAGCTTGAAGCTTTTCACAACCAAAGCAGAGAGTGTGAGAGAGAGACTAGAGTTTTATTTGTTTGAGAGAGATTGGAGAGATTTCTCATCTCCTTTTGTATCTCTACTTAATTCTATCTATGCAATTCTTTCATCTATCTATTGTTATGAATTGTTTAGCTATGTCTGAGTAGTCTACTTGTTAGATCTAGGGTTTAAATAGGTTTGTGGGATTAGCCCCAAGCTATAACTGCTAAGTTGTGATACTCATCAAATGGATTGTACCCTATGCTTATTTTAGAGTAGCTAACTAGAACATAGAACACTAGGATCTTAGATTATCTTGAATTATCCATTTGAGCGATGCCTGTTTCCCGTTGAGAAGAACGACAGTTCCTCGTTGAGACCTCGCGGTCATATTCGGTTCGCGCTTTGGCAGATCTAGAAGCCGTCGATTGATACCCTACTGGTAAATCGATCGGCGCCGCGAAAGGTGTATCGCTCGATATCTCAAAAGGATATCGGCCGACTCTTTTTCTGTGTCATCATGCGAAAGGTGTGGCCAGAGATCTAGATATTTTAACCAGTGATTCATTCACATATGTTAAGCGGCTGAGATCTATAGTATCATGCAAGCAACTTATTAAAGCATTTATAGAGATTATAATCTCCATTCCTGAATAGAAACCCTATGTCTAGCACTCTTTATCCCATTTAAACAACCCTTCATATTGTTAGTTGGAGCAACTACCTTGCTCATTTTAGGATTTTTTATTTTCATTTCTATCATATAAACCAACCTTGCCTAGGATTGATTAGTAGATTTTATTTAATTGGTTCCCTAACTCCTCGTGATTCGATCCCTAAGTACTACAGCTGTACCTCTTATTTGAGAGAGTAAGCTCTACTGGGTAATTTGAGCACTATCATTCAGTCATTTTGGAAACATCTTAGAACATTTACCGTTAACCATACATACATTATCCTTCTTTGCTGAACCGCAAGGACCATGCATCATACAATCCCCAACGATTGCATACAGGTCTGGATCTACCGTCTTGTCCGGTATCTCAGCCGATATAATAGTGTCTATATGATCAGCTGTTGGAAATTTGGCTTCACTTTGCATGAAGACGAGAATATGAGCGTGTGGCATTCCTCTTTTCTGAAACTCAATCGTGTACATTACTGACAAAACACAAAAGAAACCATTTAGAACATTTTAACAGATGAAAATACTATCTAAAGTAGTTCTTTGAAAAACAAAAAAAGAAACACCGGCATCACTAGAGAAAATTTGTTAGGATATTTACCTGCAGAAACTGGGCCAAATAAGGAGCCGTCCTTTTTTGACAAAAACTCGATAAGATTATCGAGTTTCATCTTGAAAACTCTGCACAACATTTCAGGTCTGTCTTCGGTGGTAAGGTTATATTTTTTCAGATACCTTGTAACTTCAGGCCATTTTGGATTGCACGTAAAAGTGATGAAAAGATCTGGAAATCCATAGTACTTGCACAGAGCCATGGCATCGTAGTAATGCTGCTTCATATACCGTTTTCCTCCGGTGAAAGTTGCTGGGATGAAAATTCAGCTCCCTTGCTCAGCCATCTTAGCTCCGCCTTTTGCAGCTGCTTTCTGGATTGCATCATAACTAACTGACCGGAGTTTTTTCTGATTCAGCCACAAGTAACGCAGTCTACTCGATTCTATCATTGTGTAGGCGTCCACAAGGAACTGATGAAACAACCTGCCTGATCTCGTAATCATGGGTGCTTCCCCCTTCCTCTCTAAAATGCGAAATGCAAAGTATTCACGCATTGTTACATTTTTGCGTTTTCTCCCAGCCATGTCTTCAAAACCAATTGGAATATTTAATCGAAAACCATCCTCTCCATATGGAAACAATAGTGGATATTGCACAAAAAATACGCCGGATGTAATTCACTTATCCTTTGCAACTTTCCACTTGTACTCTCTAGAACAATATCTCGAGGCTCCATATTTAAAACAAAATCTCCAGGTATCAAAGCAGCAACTTCATTTGCAGTGGGCAGATTATGGGTCCGTCCATCAGATTGCCGACTTTCAATCAATCTCATCCTATAACCTGTTGATCCTTCGACGTCGAACCTATCTATTGCAGACCTAAAAGCCTTAACATGAGGATTATACTGATCTAACATATTCTGCAGAAAAAGAACATGTGGTTCTCTTAGTTTCTTAGCGCTAGCTCCGTCAGACCTGGACAGTATAGTAAGAATCAAAACTAAGTTAACAAATTGTAGACAAACATGCAAAATCCTAAAATATAATCATAGTAAGTTCAAAAAGTCTACAAAATTACCCGGCATAAGCGTCAAGTCTATTTTTTATCTCATTTAAAATATCAATGATATACAGCTGTGAGAATTTTGGAGCTTGTCCAGGCTCGGGAACTATATCACCAATACGATGATAGTTCTCACCGGACATTCGAAAAACAAATGGTCCACGACCATTGTTAATAGAATGATCTATCTTCCCCCCAAGTGATGTGAAAGAGAACATCATATTGTAAGCTCGTATAAACTCTCGATAATGTTTACTTAATTCGTCTCCTTTCCATAACAAATACAGAGGATTCACGAGCCGAGGAAGTACAACTTTACAATGTTTACAACACATTGAGAAGACAGGTTTCTTGCTACGACGGCGTTTTGCAATTCTTTCACCATACCACATGTATGCTTGACAAAACCTACAATTCCAAACTGGATCTCCTTCGTCGTAATAACCTGTATAAAAATGACATCATTAGTATAAAAACAAACTAATAAATTGTTATTTATTATCAACAGACATTGTACAATTTTGAAGACATCACCGTTTTTTTGTAAGCCGATAGTAATAGATGAAGTTACGGTATGATTTTCTTGTTGTGGGATATGTTGTGGTGATGGGTTTATCAAAGACTCTCCACCAGGATAGCCACTGTAAGTCTGATTATTGTCATCTTCATCTTCATTTTCAGACTCACTCTCCATTTCATATCGATTATTATAAGCTGCGTGAAAAAGTATTTCACAACATATAAAATCGAATATCATCAATGAATATAAATTTGAGTCTAAGTATCTAGATGGAAAAGACTTTCTACCTTCAGGATGATCCTGTACGATGAACCTTGGTGGAGGAATGAATTCATTTGTTTTGTTTTGGTTTGGACACTGAGTAGCTGCAAAAGATTGATTTAAACATATAAACGAATGTAAGTATGTTAGAAATTGCTGAAATTGGTACACAGCTACAACATTTAAAACAATACCTTCAGGATTTGAATCTGTTTCAAACAATGGTGGAAGACCAGAACTCGATGGTCCTGCAATGTTCAAACCTGGTCTTGCTGTTTTTGGAAATGTTTAAGTTTAGTCGGACTTTATATATAGTACAATACAATATATATGCCTTCATTATTATTTAAATCCCGTTGTTACATTTCTTTTGTTTAGTCTTTGAATTCACCGATGGAGGTGATCCAATTATCTTACGTTTCCTGAAGGAAATCTTGGTACTCCCGATAATAGATTCTTGATTACCAATTGAAGCTAAAAGATAACATTGTTTTATTATAACAAATTTTTTATCAATCAGAGTCCATTAGCTTTACTATTTCTTTAAAATAATACTACTTAAAAAATAACTTATGTTATCTGCCATGATTAGTTACCGGTTCCTATACTCGATGGGTCCATGTTGGTTACAGAGCCACTGCCATTTGAAATATTTAGTGAAGTTTGGGTTGAAGTATAAGAACCTGCAGACGTAAGTACAATAACCTTTAGAAATAAGTAATGTAATATCGAGAAATGTTTGCATACTTTTTCTATAGTATTATCGTAAGTATCACTGGAAAAGAAACTATTACCGATATTTGGTACAACTGATGGCTTGGTTGGCTTGAAAATCCTTGTCACTGTTTAATTAAACGTAGATCACTGTGAGAAATGTTTTGTTCTTTGGCAGATTAACAAAAATCAACGTCGGGAAAATCAAACCGCAAAGAGAATAACCTCTATTTGAGGTAGTAAGGCCTATTGTTCTTTTGTTATTCAGTATTTCCTTTTTCGCAGATCTAGCTTGCTGTGTTAATCCAGGTTTAGGCTCCGATGGCTGTGGATTAATGGGTCAAAATACTTGATTCGTAACATTATGAAAGGGCGTTCTAAAAGGATTGATTGTTGTTTCTGGTGAAACATTTGTGATGGACGACTTTTGTGTTATATTCCCCGTTGGAGTATTCTCTTTGTCATTCATACCTATGTTATTAAAGTGTGGCAGCAAATAGGAAAAATATTAAAAGTTTGTTACTTCTGAATGTGTACCAAATTCTTATGAAAATTGTTTTGTTCAAGAGAATTTATGTTATTTGTATCAATTTTCCATACCAATCGGGTATACTCAGTTATATATTCATCAGTATGAAAATTATAAAAAAATGATAAAGGTTTATATTTATTTTAAGAAAAACATACCCATTTTTTTAATCTTCGATGATTTCTTCCCACTGTCTGTTCCCAGTGGATTACTTCTCTTCATGCGTCAGACTTTTCAGATATTGCTTGTGTCTTTTCTAAGAACAGGACTCTACCTATAGAATTTTCCGAATGCAGTTAGAAAAAGGCTTCAACAAACTTATATAGTTTGACAAAAAATTAAGACTATAAAATTCAGAAGACAACCTATTTAATCAATATAATAAAGATAGATTCATGACCATTAGGTTAGACCATTATTTGAAATATATGCAAAATACTTTGTTGCCAATTCTAAAGTTGGTATTAATTTCTTACCGTGTCTATATTCCTTGCGCAAGTGAATATGATATTTTTCGGAAAACAGTTGATATTTTTTGAATTGACGAATCATCTGTTGTTAGATGTGTACATTTATTGTAACTGATTGTTTTGGTAAGTTTAACATATATAGAACCCCAATATTTTTTCACCTTAGATATAAAATTATTTATCGGGTCTAAAATGCAACTGATTGGGTTATTTTTTTGATAAGTTTTTCAAGATTAAATGTGCTATGATCTCGAAAAAGTTGTATAGTAGTTGTTTTATAAACCAATTATTGTAGAACAACTTATTATTCATTGTGATAAGACAAAAAACGCAAAAGGGAAATAATGGAAAATAATGTAATTGTTTACAAAATGCCAAACACAAATAATTGCTTAAACGGTTGCACTTTCGAGTGCATAATGGTCTTGATCTTTCTTCCTTCATTTTGGATTAGCATCGATTCTTTTAATACTCACTCCTCATCCGAGTCATAATCATGAAAAATGACAACATGTGGCTGCATAAATAAATAATTTTGTTAGAATATGTAAATATACTTACAATATCAAATGCTCTATTGCCACCAAAACTTACATGTGGATGAAAGAGTTCAATTATTTCTGCATTGTCAACAACTGAATCAACAACATATGCTGAATTTTGTTCTTTTTGACCATTAGATTCGCTAGTCAGCATAAATAGAATTTTCCTCCCAATCAATTCAGTTAGAGATTGTGGTAGAAAATGTGGATTTTCCTATAAAACATAATTATTCATTTCCGATGTAAAATATCTCAATAATAAATTCTTTAATTCCCCTAATCAAAATGAAGCAAATACCTGAGGAGCCTCTTGGACCAACTGAAACGCAGGTCTTCTAATTAGCTTCTCCGCGATATTGTTGAAAAGCACAAATTTGGCTTCAACATTTGATTCATCGCTAACACGTACAACCAAGTGGTAACTAAAGATATAAAAGCTATTTAGTATATGAACTTTAAACAAAATGATAGTATAATGTCCGGAAGGTTGAAAACTATAAAGACCATACCAGTTAATACCATCATCAAAATCTTTTCTACAACTTTTGCAATTATATTGAGGGTTCTGGTGAATATTTTGATTCTCTCCCTCAATACCATTTACTTGTCTATCCATTTTTCTTGTGCAAACTTTGTAGGCCGTGTAGTACCATGGTTTATCCAAATCAATGGCCTCGATTTTAGCAACAACCATAAACTTTCCAAACTATGATAAAGCATTGAAATGCAAATCATATAAAAAATATTAGATGTTGAGAATTACTTTTCCCTTATACAAAAAAAACATTTAGGAAATTTAGTTGAAGGACGAAATGTTTACCGAATTTGATTCAATAATTTCAGATATGGATTTCTTCACGGTTGTCATTGCCATTTCTCTGTATAAAAAATATCAATATGAACCTTCATGGAGGTTTGTATAACTTAATAACAGAGAAGATACAGAGTGGATATTATAACCTCTTTGTGCTCAATATGATCTACACAATGGTCGACCATATAACCTAATTTCATACTTATAAGAGCATATGAAATTAATAAGTCAAGTAAATATTTTCCTTGAGCAACAAAATATTGTTATACATATGAAAATGGCGACGAGTAATGGTCAAGTAATTTTTAAACATTTATTATAGTTAATGGCATAAAATATAAGCATTCCTAAAGTAATTTCGATCCCAACCATGAGTGCATTTCCTAAATTGACAGCTTAATTGATTGACTAAAAATTTATAAAACTGAAGAATATATTATGTAAACTATTATTGGTCAAATTGATGTTTTACTTTCTACATTTTTTAATACTAAAATAACTTATTTTGATGCTAACTATTGGTGCATGCCAAGAAAAGCAACGACAATATCCTCTTATTAAATGACAATACAATTACCACAGTCTTTTAGCCTAGAAGGTGTAGACCCTTCTGCATGTGTCGTCCCTTCTCTTTTTTTAGCATGTACTTCTAGCATCATTGGTAATAACAAGTTGGTAACAACTTTTTTATAACACGTAAACAGCATTCTCGGCACGTTCAATCACATCATGTAAGAAATAAAAGTATTCTTTATAAATATCCTACAACTTCCAACATTTCTTTGACAACATTCTCATTATCAATTGCGAGTAAACAATACCTTAATCAAAGGAATATACTTCCCGAGAAGAAAGACACTACTTTGAAGATGGGAGAAGATGCATCGGTAAAAAATTATGACATCATATCCATCGGTGATTCTTCGTCTTCAAATGACGACCAATCCAACTCAGATCG